>NW_017306405.1:1648657-1655300 GCF_000935625.1 Nanorana parkeri | reverse complement strand
ATATATATATATACAGTATATATACACTATATTATCAAAAGTATTGGGACGCCTGCCTTTACACGCACATGAACTCTAATGGCATACCAGACTTAGTCCGTAGGGTTCATTATTGAGTTGGCCCGCCCTTTGCAGCTATAATGGCTTCATCTCTTCTGGGAATGCGTCCACAAGGTTTAGGAGTGTGTCTATGGGAATGTTTGACCATTCTTCCAAAATCTGTGAGGTCAGGTACTGATGTTGGACGAGAAGGTCTGGTTCGCAGTCTCCACTCTAATTCATCCCAAAGGTGTTCTATCGGGTTGAGGTCAGGACTCTGCAGGCCAGTCAAGTTCCTCCACCCCAAACTTGCTCATCCATGTCTTTATGAACCTTGCTTTGTGCACTGGTACGCAGTCATGTTGGAACAGGAAGGGGTCATCCCCAAACTGTTCCAACAAAGTTGGGAGCATGAAATTGTCCAAAATGTATTGGTGTGCAGATGCCTTAAGAGTTCCCTTCACTGGAACTAAGGGGCCAAGCCCAACCCCTGAAAAACAACCCCACACCATAATCCCCCTCCACCAAACTTTACACTTGGCACAATGCAGTCAGGCAAGTACCGTTCTCCTGGCAACCGCCAAACCCAGACACGTCCATCGAATTGCCAGGCAGAGAAGCGTGATTTGTCACTCCAGAGAACACATTTCCACTTCTCTAGAGTGCAGTGGCTGCGTGCTTTACACCACTGCATCCAACGCTTTGCATTGCACTTGGTGATGTAAGGATTGGATGCATCCGAATTTTTTCTGAATGTCATTCTCAATGGATTTATGTTGTTAAACATTGAAATAAAAAATGAGCAGAGAATTTTAGGGGCGACCCCAATCGACATGGGAAGGGGGCTTTGCCAGTGGGGACTCCCTGGAAAAGCACCTTGTCCACATGTCGATAAGTCTTTTGTGCGGATCTTTGCTTGATAAAGTTCAAGTGCACCCTGAAAGTGCTTGGAGGGGAGTGAGACAGGTATGAAAATGGAAATGTGATGTCATGGTGCAAAAATATTTCAAGTGCATCTCTAGCCAATTTTTTTTCAGTTTTGGTTAGAAGGTTAAAACCTGGAGAATCTCTCTGTTTGTCCATGTTACAACTGTCAATGGGACAGAAAGTGATGGGAAATCCAAAAATTTACATTAGTCCTCATAACAGGATGTGAGGGAAAATCTTTCAATAGGAACATATATTCCAGTGACTACTAGATTTGTTCTCACTTCCTAATGTGGCTCTGGTTCAGGAAGTGAGGTGAGATCTCCTACCCAGGACATGAAATTAAAAAAAACTTGACAAGGCCCTTGGCAGATTTTCCTGCTCTATCCAGAACAGAAAAAAAGGAATTTAGTTTTAAGATGGCTGCCACATTCTTAAAGTTGAACTCAGGAAAAAAACTATGGGGTCTATTCACGAAGCTGCCGAAGGATCTGGCCGTAGCTTTGGCCGATCCTTCCGCTAGCTTCGGCCCCAGGACCCCTTCGGTTCAGTAGAACCGAAGGGGTGCCGTACGGGCTATTCACAATAGCCCGTACAGCTCCCGATCGTGGCCAATCGGCTGAGCCGAGCCGAACGCATATGCATTGGCTCGGCTGAGCCGTGCTGAAAGCCGAAGCTGGCCGGCCGACAGCCTGCTTCTGACAGCTGGGCTCGTGTCAGAATAAAGAAAAAAAAAGACACGGCAGTGTTTCTCTCCTGGGCGGCCGGGAGCGGGAGGCTCCCAGAGCGCCCGGGAGAGTTTTTTTTTTTCGTTTTTTTTTACAGCAGCAGAGCCGCCGGACAATAGGAAACTCTCCGCTGGGGGACAAAGCAGAACAGCCGAGCCGAATGCCGCTCGGCGGCATTCGGCTATTCACTCACTGCTGTTCGGGATCTTTAAGAATAGCCCGAATAGCAGTGAGTAGCCTGCCGGAGGTTCGGCTCAGCCGATCCAGATGTTGGATCGGCTGAGTCGAACTCCTTCTGCACTTCGGGTTGGCCGAACATGCTGAGCATGTTCGGCCGACCCGAAGCCACACGAAGCAAGCCGATGTATGACTGATTTCAGCCGATGCACGGCTGAAATTAGCCGTACCAGCCTGAAGTGAATAGCCGAACAGAACGTTCGGCTCACTTCACTTCAGATCGGTCATTCACTCCGCTGCCCTCAGCAGCTTCGTGAATAGACCCCTATGTGCACTATAAAAATAAATCCACTCTAATTAAATGTGTCCCATGTGCCTAGGTTCTGACTTTCACTTATCCCTTCATGGTGCAGTCAGCGTTGAATATCCTCCAGTGCTAAGAGTTACAGTTCTGGCTGGAGTTGTACTGAGTACTAAGTACTCAGATCACAGTGAGTCGCTCACGCATTCTTTTCAATGATTGCAAGGTGTTTGGAGGAGGGCAGACAAACGTCACAATCTCTGCTTCTCCAATCACAGAGTGCCTTGCATTCATTGAAAAGACTGCAAGACATTTACAGAATGGATGAGCTGGAGTGTGAGCGTCCACTGTTATCTGAGTATTCCACTTGGAACTGTAAGTCTCAGCATCGGATGTTCAATACTGATTGCACAGTACAGGACTGAGTAAAAGCCAGAGTCGCACATAACGATGCAGCCTAGACACATGGGACACACTTATTTTTATAATGTACCTGTCAAAAATAGCCTTTGGCCAGACTTCAGGGTTCAAGGGAATCATGTGCCAAGGTAAGATACAGGCTTTCCCAAAAAGGTGCCAGAGCCCATGGAAGAGCACACACTAGTTTTCCCCAGGGTTCCCTCTAGTGGCAGCATCATAGTAGCAGTCATGTCATTCCAGCACAAGGGGAGTCACTTAGTGGTCACATAATCTAATTGTGACTTCTTGTGCTGTAAGGTCATAGTTACATAGTATTTGAGGTTGAAAAAAGACAGAGGTCCATCAAGTTCAACCTTTGTGTGTATGTGTATGTGTGTGTGTGTTGTGCGTGCTTGTGTATGAGTCCCTGTGTGGTCTAGGATTTAGGAGTACCTGTACCCCGGTATCTTACGGTCTCTTAGGATGGTATCAAATAGATTTTTGAACAAATCAATATCCTTGCAGATACCAATGCTTGTGGCAGAGAGTTCCGAAATATAACCACCAACAGAGGATCGACTGTAGTGAATGCAAGCAAACACAGCTTGGCTGTACTCCTCAGCAACGAGCACTGGATGTCATTCAGATGCCAGACCTAGTAGCTAAAGTGGAAAGTGGCATATGTGGCACTTGACCACTGCTTACAAAGGGGACCTGTGTGTCCTCAAAATGTCTGATTTTCATGGCAATTATTTTGTAATAAAATGTAGATGAACCTCTCTACTACCCTACTCTAGAAACTGTGCTTGCTTTGATGGTGCCTCTGGCAGTATATACACTTCTTATTTCACATCACAGCACATTCACCTGGCTGGATTTGCTCACTATGGCTGCCATTTACCCACATTCATTTGGAAAATGTTGCAGTGGGTAAATATCACTGGATGCAAAGAAAGAATCCAAAGGAGTCTTCAGCAAATCTTCAGACACTTTGTGGCAAAATTGCAGCAAATGTGGAACCGTGTAGGTCACCCAGGGAAGTGAAAAATCATTGGATTCAACAGTTTAGAGTAATACAATCAGTGGGAGAATCTGTGTGGCAAACCAAAGTTTTTCAGCTTAATAAACACGGCAATTGTTGTGGAATAAAGAATTTTTGCATGAGAACAAACATGAATCCAAACACTAGCAAATATTTTTTTTAAGGCACGAGTGTGTTGGCAAATAATGATGGTAAATGTGCTTTAGAAAAGTGAGTCCTTGGTGTAGGTGGGGGAAATCTTGGATGAATCTTACATTAGACTCTTTATAAATATACCTCTCAGGTATTTATATTGAAATAGCTTCCCCGCAGTATTCATAATGTAGTGGGTGCTTGTCCTCAGCTGTATTTCATGTGCCATTGAAAAATAGACCTAATCACCTAAGGTAGCCAAAATGCTACAGGGAAATACATTTTGTGTGCGACTGGCACATCTCCTCCTATAAATAGACCATGCATATTAAGCAAAAAACATTATGTTCATGACTGCTTCCATTTATAAATTCATTATATTAAAATACATGCAAACTCTTTCATTTCAGCTTTAACAAGATCATGTCAGAAACAAGTAAAATCATTCCCTATGGACAGAAGTACAAACAAGCATCAAGTAGACTACTAGGAAAAAATAGTATCTCAATCTTTTAATGTAAAAAATACATTTTAATCTGCCAAAATCTGAAATCTGTAGTGGCTACCTATGAGAGCCACATAAAAAGTGCATTGTTGGCACTGATTAAAATGAGTTGGTTAACTAAAGAAGTAGAGACTATTTACTTACCAAAGTGAATCTTTAGTGAATACAGTGAAAAACAAGATTTAGATGAAGGACTACAACTTCAGTACACATTAGCTAACTAAACAAACAGTGAGCTTGGGGGGTGGCCACCCTCCAGAAGGAAAGACAGTGTCGGCACCAATTTTGAGATGATTTGAGGATCTACAGCTGAGTGATACACAAATAAGATAAATTTTTGTTAATAGTTAAGGCACTTGAATGTATTTTTAAGGTTAAATTCCTGAGTTTAGTGTCACGTTAATGAAGTTCACATCAGTCCTTCCTTTGAAGGTGCTTACAATCTAATCCAGAGTCAAAGACAGAGGGCCAGTTGACCTACCAATATGTTCTTATACAGCAGAAGAAATCTAAACCACTGCAAGGAAATAGATTCAAATTTCACATTGATCTCATTATTGTTGGAAATTGGAATTCAGAACCTCAAAGTTGTACGGCCCCACTAAGCCACAGAAGAGCTCATAACTTTATATGACAATATGCAGCCTGAAGCCTAGTATATCCCAAAGTGCTAATACATTATGCCAGAATCATGCTTTAAGGAGGTTCAATTTTATGATGTTGAAGGTCATTACGATATTGACCTACATTACTCAAGCATGTTCATTATCATTTGTCCTAGAAATATGTGGGAGTTATTCTGTACATGTCTACACACCTTAGATCACCAGATTAAGTCCTTGTGATGAAACACTTATGAAGGAGGAGACAGTAACGTTATCATGCAAGCATGCTCCAACATGAAAGTGTAGGATATCAGAATTGTTGGTTATGTGTTTAGATGAAGCACTGAGATGCTGAGGAATGCTGAATTAAGTTTTACTTGCATGGAAGAACATTACATGTATGTATACAGCATTGTACAGGAAATATATATATAGGAAAAAACAGCTTCCTGTGTATCATAGATAAGCATGCATATAGAGAGTTTAATTGCACTACAGCACCACCTACAGCTCAAAAGACATAACAGTATGTGCTGTTGCATTTCCAACAAGAATGAGGTCTACACACTGTCAAATGTGATGCCACTGTTTGTTTGCTTTTGTATTTTATATGTTTTTATGCTGTGAAGGTCAGTTTTCTTTGTCTATAAATGTTTATCCGAGAGCACCTTTAAACTATTAGTCATCCAGAAACATCATGGCTTCTAAAAATATTGCTGCATTCAGTTAACTAATTGAATGCAGATGGGAGGGCGCATGCGCGTGCTACGCTAAGATGGCCGCTTAGCGCGAGTGATGGAAGCTGGGCAGGGGGCCAGCTTGAGCCGAAATAAAAAACGGTAAGCTTGTGTCGACAATTGAGACCAGATACTAGAGATGGAACAATAAGGAATCCTGAAGACTGTCTTTATGTTTTTTGTTTTAGGTTGTTTTGTTACATTGTAGTATGTAGATGGTCATTATATATGCCTCAATGAAAAAAATAATAAAAACTTTTGAATAACCAGAAAGATAGGTGTGGAAATGATATCTACTACATCTGTTTAAGCACATATGACCTACTCTGCCAGAGAGGTTCAATATTTAGTTTATTCTCATCTAATCGCTGGTGGAGTCGCACTGGGGAGAAAATGGAAAGAGCACCTTGTGGACTATATTTTAAACAAAAAAACCTGGCTAATGCATTGATAAATGCTCAACATATTTACATATTTATTTGCATGTACATACTAAATAGTTTTTTTATATACACTGAGTGGCCAGATTATTATGATCACCTGACGTTTGTAGGCAAATTAGCTATAATTTCACGCTAAAGTTGCTAGAGGGCCAGACCATTATAAATAGGGAAGCAGGTTGTTTACCACGACCGTAGAAGTGATTTTTTTCTGAAGCTATGGGTAAACAACGCGATTTAACAGCCTTTGAACGTGGGATGATTGTTGGCGCATAGCCATGGAGCGAGTATCAGCAAAACAGCAGAATTAGTTAAATGTTCAAGAGCAGCTGTTATTAAAGTGTTTAAAGACTTGACTGTCAGCCGAAAATCTGGGTCTGAACGTGCGAATTGTGGCCGTCAGCGACTAGTCAATGTTAGCGCAGAACGGAGAGTGGCAAGACTGGTACAAGACAACAGAAGGGCAACAGTGCAGTGTCAGATTCCTCGCATCACCTTTCAACATCTCGTGGAGTCACGAGGCGGCCCAACGAAGTCATCTCGTGGAGTCATCTCGTGGCCCAACGAAGTACTGATGGGGTGGTCATAATAATCTGGCCACTCAGTGTATA
>NW_017306405.1:1641078-1644975 GCF_000935625.1 Nanorana parkeri | reverse complement strand
GACAACCCGAGGCTTACTTAATGTTTCACTCTCGGAAGCCAACTTTAAAGTATTCTCCAGGTGGTACCTGGTGCCCTCTAGACTTGCACTTATGTACCCAGGAACATCGCCCTTATGTTTTCGGGGATGTGCGCTTGAGGGCACTATGTACCATATATGGTGGACATGTCCGCGTATCCGAAACTTTTGGGGAGGGGTTTTTAACTTAATCTTCCGGGTCGTGGGCATAAGGGTCCCAAGAGACCCTAGGCTGGCCTTGCTTAATGACACTATCCCTGAAACTCCTAAACACTCTAGAAGATTGATAAATTTCATATTCCTGGCAGCTAAAGTTACGATCGCTAAAACATGGAAGACACCCAGGGTACCGCTGAGCCAGGTTAGGACTAAGCTGTCTTGGATTATGACTCATGAAAAATTGGCGAGTATACTCCAAGACAAAATGGAACAGTTTGAGCTTACCTGGGCACCGTGGGCGGCATATGTAAACCCTGTAGGAGTATGAGAGGAAGGGAGCGAAGGCGAGCCCTAGCCCAACCCGACCAGAATTTTTTTTAATATGTTCAAAACTAAAACCTATTACAACAGCTGCTAGATAACCACATTGTTTTTTGTTTTTTTTGTTTTTGTTTTTTTTGGTGTTGTCGTTTTTGCTTCTTGTTTTTGTTTTTATTATGTCTTTAGGTTTTGTAAGGCACTATAATAGGGATAACCTAGTAATCTGGTCTCGACTGTTCTCACACAGGCTTTTGGTAAGAATAGTCGACAAGTCCCTGGGTTTTTGACCATCGGTCGAGCGACTGCTAAACCCCAAGATGACAAGATGGGACGTAGGTATATCTTCAGGGGGCAAAATAGGAACAGTTCCGCTAAGGCCAAAGTTTGGAGCGGGAAGCTGGGCAGGGGGCCAGCTTGAGCCGAAATAAAAAACGGTAAGCTTGTGTCGACAATTGAGACCAGATACTAGAGATGGAACAATAAGGAATCCTGAAGACTGTCTTTATGTTTTTTGTTTTAGGTTGTTTTGTTACATTGTAGTATGTAGATGGTCATTATATATGCCTCAATGAAAAAAATAATAAAAACTTTTGAATAACCAGAAAGATAGGTGTGGAAATGATATCTACTACATCTGTTTAAGCACATATGACCTACTCTGCCAGAGAGGTTCAATATTTAGTTTATTCTCATCTAATCGCTGGTGGAGTCGCACTGGGGAGAAAATGGAAAGAGCACCTTGTGGACTATATTTTAAACAAAAAAACCTGGCTAATGCATTGATAAATGCTCAACATATTTACATATTTATTTGCATGTACATACTAAATAGTTTTTTTATATAAACTGAGTGGCCAGATTATTATGATAACCTGACGTTTGTAGGCAAATTAGCTATAATTTCACGCTAAAGTTGCTAGAGGGCCAGACCATTATAAATAGGGAAGCAGGTTGTTTACCACGACCGTAGAAGTGATTTTTTTCTGAAGCTATGGGTAAACAACGCGATTTAACAGCCTTTGAACGTGGGATGATTGTTGGCGCATAGCCATGGAGCGAGTATCAGCAAAACAGCAGAATTAGTTAAATGTTCAAGAGCAGCTGTTATTAAAGTGTTTAAAGACTTGACTGTCAGCCGAAAATCTGGGTCTGAACGTGCGAATTGTGGCCGTCAGCGACTAGTCAATGTTAGCGCAGAACGGAGAGTGGCAAGACTGGTACAAGACAACAGAAGGGCAACAGTGCAGTGTCAGATTCCTCGCATCACCTTTCAACATCTCGTGGAGTCACGAGGCGGCCCAACGAAGTCATCTCGTGGAGTCATCTCGTGGCCCAACGAAGTACTGATGGGGTGGTCATAATAATCTGGCCAATCAGTGTATATATATATAGACTTGCTGTTCTGCTCCACCAAGCTGTATATATATAAAATATAAATTTCTTGTAGAAAGACAATAGCCTATTCCTGAAGAAGTGGGTTTCTATGAAACGCGTAGAAATTTGTTTTCCTCCCACTGGGCTACAATAAAATAAGAAAGCTGATACCCAGCAAACTGTAAAAAGTACTGTAATGTTAAAATTGTGGGAGGATGCGACTACATACTTTGGTCTTTTTTAGATAATCTTTTCTGTTCTTTTGAAATCATGCATTTAAATTTGTTACATTTTTTATAAAAAAAAGTACACTTGTGTGATCCTTGGAGTACCTTAAAAGTCAGAATCTTCTTTCTTCTTTGTGATTTAAAGAATTGAGCATATGATTGTAGGTATTTATTGCATAGGTATGGCATAATTTAGTTGTATTTTCTAAAGGATATTGCACTTTTGGGATTTGGCACTTAATATGATTAGCGCTTTAATGGGGCACTGCGTTCTCTATGTAATATCAAATCACTGGTACTATCTACAGGTCCATGTTCATAGGTCCTCTTACACGTGGCAGCTTAAATAATACTAGATACAAATGTGGGCTGAAATTCTTTCTAACCTTTTTTTAAAATATATTTTAATGGGGTTACTCACATTTTCTGTTTCCTGTTTTGTATTGTCTTTGTTCTGTGGTGTGATGTTGACAATACACGTGTGTTCACTCCATGCACAAAATATGATCGAGCTATATAATAAAAAATTATGATATTTTAGAAGCTTTTCACTAATAACCAGTTTGGCAGCTTGAATTTTTATTTTAAATAGGGAGATGTAAAATTAAGAAGCATCTGTAATGATCTTAAGTCTTTTTAAACGGTTTTACATGGCTGTGCTAAAAAGGATTTCTAAAAATAGCTTTGTGTGGAAGTAGGCCTCCTAATTTCAGTTAGTTATGCTGCGTTCCTTTATGTTGGCCAGGCATGTAAAGGTTGTTATCTTTGTCACAGTGATTATAATTAGGAATAGGGATAAAGAAGTAGTCAGCTTTATTAATTAAAAAATGTGAAACATTTCCAGAATGAGTGGGATTTTTTTTTTGGTATTGGCGGATTAGATTTTTACTTTTGCTCTTTAAATGATTTAAAACTAATAATTGAAAAAAAAGTAAAAGAACAGACAAGCCCACCAAACATTCTTAGTCGATTATTTACCTTTCCACACTGCTTCTTAGTAAATCCCCTCTAAGTTCTCAAAGTCATCGTTTGAATACGGCACATTTAAAGAATTGAAAGGAAATTTACTATCAACAGCTTTTGGTGTTCAGAGGTTGAAAAGCTTTGGCCTGGCTTAGCCCAGAGAACAAATACACATAGATACACAGTTTAATAATAACTTATTACTATTTACATTCACCTCGGGTCATTATTTCAATAAATGGTGCATAGGGCAGCTGACAGGAAACCAATACCTTTTTTTAACTGTCAGCACTTGCAAAGAGGAAGGAAAAGCTTGGAGCTTTTCAACTATGAGCACCATAACAAAGCATTCTGCCAGGCATAAGGGATGAGGAGTCTGGAGGATCCCAAGAGGGGTTCTGGTTGCCCCTTTCTTCAATTTACCACATTTGCCAGAAACCTTTTAACCAGTTCTGTAGCTGGAAGGGGGGTGATTGAAAACAGCTAGCCAACCGAGGATTTTGTTAAAAACCTGGTCGGCCTTGAACAAGTTAAACTTCTCTTCTTCTGAGGGATTGCAAAATCTTTCATGCATGTGAGAGGGGAAAAAACACTCCAAGTCTTCTCACTTAGATCGATAAAATGTTATTTTTACGCGAACAGGAGCACTGATTTATCAAAGTTTCTCCAACTTTTGCACTCAGGCAATGAAGCAAGCTACCGATATTCTCTGTGGAAGCCAGCCCAGTGCCAAGTGAAGTGTTAACACTTCAACAAAAATGGAGTATTTGATTTGATATATATATAGATATATATATAGATATATATATATCTATATATATATCTATATATATAT
>NW_017306405.1:1596686-1640606 GCF_000935625.1 Nanorana parkeri | reverse complement strand
CAAAAGCATTTAACATGGGAGTTTAAAATTAAATTCAAAATTTCCTTTGTTTAATTTAATTTCCTTAATTATTATCTTAGCAAACCGTTATAAATTATGTATATGGGGATAGTTGCAAGAATATAATTATAATAATATATTGTGGCATTAGTCACCTAGAAAAAATATTTTTTTTTTCATTTCTTATTTTGTTTTTTGTTTTTACTGTTACCTTTAATTTATTTTTGTATTAAAGAAAAAATATTTAAAATTTGTAATGGGGGATTTTTTGAAAAAATATGCTATGCTAGCCAGTATGTTTAGAAAGTAGGGATTCACATGTACAGTTAAGGCAATATAAATAGGGCATTGCTCTTCTAGAGTTCCATTAGATCACGAGCATCACCTTTGCTGTAACTTTTATCGCTGCATTGCTTCTCTCCACCAGGCCTTCTGTGGTACAAAACTCTTGCTGCTTTCTGTCGGAATTACAAGTCTCCTGCATCAGGTACTTTTAAAAATTAATAAAAATATTTCCTTTCTGCTGTATCCATAGAAACATTCTATTTTTGACTGCAACATTTTGAGGACACTAGTGTAGAAGCTATTATTGTAAGTCTGTTTTTCTTATTGAATAAGTGACCTGCTTTTGGTTGTTTTTAAAAAAAAGTTATTTCTTAGGTTTTTTAAAAATTAAACTGGATAGATATTGTTTTTTTTCCCCGTAAATAACTCCACTGTAACTAATACAAAATATACAGTAGTGTAAATTTTTATTATAATAGATATTTCACTTAAGCTGTATATTTTCATTATGTTAATTATTGCCAGTTGGTTGAGGGAATGGCATAAACAGATTGATCATTTTCATGAAGTAATGTGTACATTATAATAGGAATGTGTTCTGGAGCCAGTAATGTTGTTTAAAATATGGGCGAATTACTGTTTAACCCCTTAACATAATATGCAATTTACATCAATTTGGAAAGCAAGCCTTGCAATATAGCAAATAAACAATACTATACTTTTGAAAATAATCATTTATATATAGGTAGCTGTTTATCAACATTAAGTGCTGTTGCCAAAATACCACCGAAAGTGCTTACACTATAGTGGGGTAACAAGAGGTAAATTTAATATTGGCTCACCCCAAACACCCAATCAGGGCTGTGGAACAATATAACAGTTTTTTACCTTCTTACCGCAGAACGTTCATGAAAATTGGTTTCATGGTATTCTGATAGCATAAACTATATTGCACACTTAGGGGGTTATTCACTAAGCTGCTGAAGGCAGCTGATTGAATAACAGAGCCAAAGTGAAGTTAACCGAACTCCGTTCGGCTATTCACTTGGGCCCTGAACGGCTGATTTCAGATATACATCGGCTAAAATCAACCGTACATCAGCTGGCTTCGGTCAGCCGAACATGCTCTGCATGCTGATGGGGACAAGGGGCTCTTCCCCACAATCCCTGGGGCATTGGTTGTGGGGGTCTGCAGGCAGGGGGGCTTATTTGCATCAGGGTACCCCCTTTAATAAAGGGGCATACAGATACGGCCCCACCATGTGAATGAGTAAGGGGTATTTGTACCCCTACTCATTCACTAAAGGGTTAACAGTAAAGTAAAAGTAAACACACCAGACGTTTGAAAACAAATCCTTTAATTGAAAATAAAACACAACTAAAATTTTTGACAATTCCTTTATTAATAAAAAAAATCCCAAGAATTGATCCAACAACCTAATCCAGGGGTCAATCACGGGGCCCAGCATTGTCCACAACACTCAATGACTCATCGAAATAAAAAAAACAAATGCCCGCTGACCAGACCGCACATGACAAACTCCCACTGCAGAATGAAGAATCTGACAGATGCCAAATATAAACAATAGCGGTGACATCACCACTAGCTCCACCCAACTTTTCACATTCTCGCAGGTCCCGAACAAATCAAAACAAATGGGCAGAGTCAGCTGGGATGCAACCACCGGCTCCGCCCAGTTTTTGTCCTTTAATGACATCCCAGTGTCCTCAAATAACTTGAGGACACTGGGCTGTCAGTGAATGACAACGACTGGCTGGCTCCGCCCAGTTGTTGTCATTTGCTGGGAAAACGGTCTGCTTCTGCATATGCTTTTGGCTCAGATGAGCCATTTGCCTGCCTTCGGCTGCACCGAAGGGCTCCGGGCGGCCGAAGTGAGCTAAAAGGACCAGCCGAAGCTACGGCTAGATCCTTCGGCTCCTTAGTGAATAACCCTAAGGAGCCGAAGGATCTAGCCAAAGTGTTTTAATTAATAAGACAGAATCTCCTGGCAACAAACAGGATTTCATGTGGATTCAAGAGTGAGGAAAACATGAAAACAGGACACAGTTCCAAAGCAGTCCACTGCTCCAAAATACCAGGCCAGCTCATATCACAATCATCTCCCAGGTGCAGGTGAATAGGTGCATCCTCACCTCCATCAAATATATCTCCAAAGCAGCCGCACTCTGCGGGTCTTGGTAAATAAGTAAAAACTTTTTTTATTCCAACAGCTAATCCGCACTAAATGGATACCAATAAGCTAAGTGACAAAATTAAATGAAATAAATAAAGTCAGCTGCCGTGCCAACCATGTAGTGTAAAATTCTTAAAACAATGCACCGCGCTGAACCTCTCTTAACAATATATGAAACAAAAAGTGTGTCTAAATACTGAAAACAAATACACCCCTATGAGACAAGTCATATACTTTGTAAACTTAATCAAATAAATCAAACTCCAATAAATAATTTGAATCCAAGGTGATAAAGTTCACAGTGTAAATCTCTTAAGACTTGATAAGTGTCCAATAAATCAAATAGTGCATAAGTGTTTATACTCATCGATATCAAACAGTGCTCAAATGCAGACTGATGTTCATATAAATCTGTATGATATACTGTGATTGGGAGCTAATGCCTCTAAGAAAATCACGGAGTATCTTCCTTCAATGATAGATCTCCTCTGATATATAATGAGAAAATAAAAATACTCACCAGAAGTTTCTGACCATCCATTCAAATGGTCACACTGCGCATTGGAGAGCGTGCTCTCCTTCAATACCGATCCTCCCAGCTGTCACTTTAGATGTCAGTAGTCATCTCTCCCCTCAAACACCAAACGTAATCAAAGTCGCTTTCCCACTCGATTAAACGATCCACCCCACAAAGGGATACAATAGTATAGTATATTGAGATATGTTCTATCGGGTTAAGGTCAGGACTCTGCAGGCCAGTCAAGTTCCTCCACCCCAAACTCGCTGCTCATCCATGTCTTTAGACATTGCTTTGTGCACTGGTGCGCAGCCATGTTCGAACAGGAAGGGACCATCCCCAAACTGTTCCCACAAAGTTGGGAGCATGAAATTGTCCAAAATGTCTTGGTATGCTGATGCCTTAAGAGTTCCCTTCACTGGAACTAATGGGCCAAGCCCAACCCCTGAAAAACAACCCCACACCATAATCCCCCCTTCACCAAACTTGGCACAATGCAGTCAGGCAAGTACCGTTCTCCTGGCAACTGCCAAACCCGGATACGTCCATTGGATTGCCAGAGAGAAAAGCGTGATTTGTCACTCCAGAGAACATGTCTCCACTTCTCTAGTGGCGGCGTGCTTTACACCACTGCATCCAACGCTTTGCATTGCACTTGGTGATGTAAGGCTTGGGTGCAGCTGCTCGGCTAGGAGCCGTTTTGGTCTGGCAAAAGCATAGCTTAGCACTTACTAGATTCTTGGCTAACCCCATGAGTTATTTAAGGATGTGCTTTTAGCCCCAGAATATATTTTGTTCCAATTAACAGGCTATGATAGTGCAGCATGATGGATCTGTTCTATAGAAAGAAAAATAGTGTGTGTGTATGTATGTATATATATATATATATATATACTGTAAGTCTAATGTAAGCAATAGAATCAATACATTCTACAATAAATCTGTCAGGGTAGAAATAAAGAAACTGTTGTTGCTGTAGCAAGCAGATGGTCAAAGGTCACCCGAGGTCTGACTGTAGCATGCTTATCAACTGCTTGACCACACAAACTTTGATCGATTTACTAAAGGTGAGGAAAAATGTAGAAAATCCCAGGATTTTGTATATGATTTCATGATAGAAGTGAATACAGCTTTACCCTATGAAGTGATCGCATACATTTCAGTTTAAAAAAAATCTCCTTGAGTGAATTAACCCATCAGGGCTGTATAAATATTTAAAAAAGACATGTTCTGGACAGTATAGACAAATGCATGCAGATTGAATATGTCCTCTAAGCCTGCTCAAGTCACTGGTTTGGCATCCCATTACCCTTTGAACTGTTTGGAGGCAGGGACAGTGCCATGAACTGGCAGGTAAATCTTAGGAGATATGAGAAGCCAGAGGATGCTTTTTTCCACCAGGCACAACCTGTAACTGAAATATCATATTAGAGTGGACTAACCCTTTAAAAACTATTGATGTTACAAGTCATGTCAACAACTAACACTATGGGGGTGATTTACTAACCTAAACACACACACGCACCAGGTGCGTGTGCATTTTTACACAGCAAAACGTATTTATCAACCAAACACGAGCAACGTGTCACATTTTCACGCCGTTATGGCGCGTTTTTATGTATTTACGTACGTGCGCCTCATGTAGCATGCGCCATAGGCTACATGCCGCTCTAATAGCGCCATGCAAGTCTCTAAAAGCATATTTCCACTAATGCCATATATGGAAAAATCATGCACATGATGCATATATAATGCTGCTTCACAGTTTAGACAAAAATGGTTAGCTCATGCATTTACATTCCTGCATTCATCAACGCAAGCAACACAACATAGAGCTAATTTACACAACATCACCTTGCAATTCATGCAGGGCTTTGAACAACACACCTGCTGGGTGTGTACACACTACAAAGGTGTCTAGATTCCACCAATAGATCATACTGGGAGAGAACACACTACAGAGGTATATACTTGTTCGTGGCGTGTTTATAAGGTTAGTAAATCAACCCCTATGGCTTATATGTTTCTCTGCATTTCATGTGACACTCGCACTAATTTTGTCTTCTACTTTCACAGTGTTTTTTCAGTAATGGCAATCACTTTTATTTTACAAAATACCGATTTACCAGAACACTCTACTCTAAACTTTAAAAAAAGGAAATTATCCATCTGATATCAATCTGGATAAATAATCATCAGTAATTAACAATGGTTTAAATTTATATTACCGCAGACAGGGTTCTCCCGTGAGGCAACATTGTATATTTTGGGGCAGGGTGGAATGTCTCTTTCAGTTTCCTTTATACAGTGTATTCATTGTAAATGTTCTCATGTTTTAAAACGCCTGCAATGTTACTGGCCTTACGCTTATCAACACCTGAAAAAGATTTGTTTCAAAATTTAATTCACCCAAAATATTTACATGGCATAAATAAACATGTCTCAGACAGCACAAACTCAGATTTTTGCCTCTGATCCTGCCTTAATGTGCATGCCCAAATCAGTTTTTGCACTGTAAATAGTACATCCTTTTTGTGAATTTTCAGATAATCCCTGGTGCTCTGCCCCCTTTCATTCCCAGTTGCTTACCTGTTGATCATACCACTATTCCCCTGTTTGGATCACTACCTTTGGAGGGATGACATGGCAAAAGCACTTGCCAATTGGTAGCAGTGTTGTCACTCTCCCCCCAAAGTGTCTCCCCATAGGACAGCAGGATGACGTATTCAGAATGTTTTCCTCTGGAGGAAGCACCAACAAATCCTCCAGCAGTCCCTAAATGCCAGAGCTTTAGTGCTACCACAAGTGGCCGCCCACCAGCCCTACAGAAAGCAATGATAAGCAGAGGCCAAACGACTGCCTTAAAATCTACTAAAAAAGTTGTTTGTTTGGAACATATTTAAGTGCATGAACAGCAATGTCGGGCTACTAATGCAGAACATTTACATATATCATTGCATTGCTTTGCTATGTGCTTTAAACTTCCTACCACTTTCATAAACCCTGGAGTATCAGTTAACACATGACAAAATATGAACTCTTAGGGGGTGATTTACTAACCTAAACACACGCACGCACTAGGTGCGTGTGATTTTTACACAGCAAAACATATTTATCAACCAAAAAGTCTCTAAAAGCATATTTCCACTAATGCCATATATGGAAAAATCATGCACATGATGCATATATAATGCTGCTTCACAGTTTAGACAAAAATGGTTAGCTCATGCATTTACATTCCTGCATTCATCAACGCAAGCAACACAACATAGAGCTAATTTACACAAGATCACCTTGCAAATTCATGCAGGGCTTTGCACAACACACCTGCTGGGTGTGTACACACTACAAAGGTGTTTAGATTCCCCCCATAGATCATGCTGGGAGGGAACACACTACAGAGGTGTATACATGTTCGGGGTGTGTTTATAAGGTTAGTAAATCAACCCCTTAGTGTAGTTAGGGATGCCATTGTGTAAGCAGCTGCTGTACAGAGGCCCCACAGAACAAGAGTGACCCTTAGTGCAAAGAAGGGGCAGCTTGGGTTCAGTAAAGGGAGGTGGTATTTAACTGTCTGGTGGCATCCAAGATATATATTGGCAATAAAAGCTATACATTTGATCCTGATGCTAAATGAATAACTGCTAACTTATATTTGTGAGCACTTCAAGCATTTAGACTTCACAGGGCAAAATGTATCATTAGTTGAGCCTGGTTATGCCAGATTGGGCACTTGAATGCATTTTTAAGATTCAACTCCTGAGTTTAGTTTCACTTTAAAGAGTTCAAGGAGAACTATGAGGGGAGTGATTTACACTCATCCTCATAGTTAGAGCCAACGTGTGACATTGAAACTGTTACACGTCGACTCTATAGATCGGGAAGTGAGTGAAGGCATACCGTCGCTCGTTCACTTCTCGATCATCTCCTTGCAGAGAGCGGTGACTGTCAGTCTCCGCTCCCCTCAGGGATTCCCCCCTCCCCTGTCCGATCCTCCAGTGCAGACTGGAGGAACAGACAGGGGAGGGGTGGGCACAGCTGGCTCTGTCTCTAGATAGGCAGAGCCCGCCGTCAATCAGCCAGCTGGGTGGATCTCAACAGTATTGTTTGGATCTGTCCTGGCTGCAGCGCTCTCAGTATATAGCGGGCAACAGCCTGCTATATACTGAGCTTTCTCTTTAGGGTCACGGGAGGACATATACTAACGTCCTCCCGTGCCCCTAAAGAGAACTATGGGATAAAAAGGTTACCCCATTTTTTTTTTAACTTAAAAATGTATTCAAGTACCCTAAGTATTAACAGAAATGTATCTTATTTGAGTATCACTTGGCTGTAGATCCTCAAATCATCTCTGAATTGGTGCTGACACTGTCCTTCCTTCTGGAGGGTGGCTACCTTTGTTCCCCATGGTCCCTGTGTGTGTTGTAAAGTAGACACCACTCCAAGCTCGCTCTGTGATGGACTAAAATCTCACATTTAGTTTACTTATTTGTATGGAGATTGTAGTGTATCACAGGAGTGAGTTTGGAGTGGTGGCTACTTTACAACACACACAGGGACCATGGGGAACAAAGGTAGCCACCCTCCAGAAGGAAGGACAGTGTCAGCACCAATTCAGAGATGATTTGAGGAACTACAGCCGAGTGATACACAAATAAGATACATTTTTGTTAATAGTTAAAGTACTTGAATGCATATTTGAGGTTTAACTCCTGAGTTTAGTGTCACTTTAAAACTCAATGAAAGCTCTGTGCATAATGCAGAAAGTATGCTGCCTCCTTAATAACTCAATCTGATTTTAGTTTTACAATCCCCCAATGCAGCCAGTGATAAAGGGGACAGGGTCTATATAAGAGGATGTCATTTATATGTTTAGGGCCGCATGATATTTAAATCAGGCTTTGTATGGAATTAGTATTCTAATGGAAGTCATAAAGTGAATTGTATAAAAGTAGATTCAAATTTGTTTTGTATCTTTAGTATCCAACCTCAAGAAAACAATCTTTGATAAACAATTTTAACCTAAGTAGAAGGCCACAGAACTCCAATCACCAAAGGCTGATTTATCCCAGCCAGTAATCCTGGGGTCATTACAAACAGCCAATGTAAAAAAAACAGCCATATAAAAAATATGTTTTCTGGCAGCACCAGAATAGTTTTTAGTTAAGAATAAAATTCTGCAGTTTTATTTTATCCTTTTTTCTCTCATTTTGTTTTCCTCAAAGAGGCAGCATTAACATTTATCGTGTAAGCTAAAAGCTTGTTGTTTCTGCTGTGTGTGTGATATGAATTTGCTGAACATCTTCTTCAAAATCAATAATAATTCTTCAAAAGTCAATAAGACAAAATGTGGCATCACTGGATCCAAATCTGTTATCTACATTACTAGAGCAAAATGCAAATCTCATGATATAAATTCACAGGCAAACAACTGGAAATAGAAGATTATCTTAACTAATTAAATATCCTAATACACTGATATTTATACAGCATGAGTTTGGAATAGATTTAGAGATAGACAACGCTATCTTTACATGGCGGTCAGGAGTGAATCTCAGCTGTCACCTTTTAAAGGGTGATATAGAAAATGTTGTCACATCGCGCTGTGGCCCCAGAAAACCTCTCTGGATTTACTACATTTTGCTGTAGGCTTCTGTTATACATTGCAAGTTGAACTGCAGTGATACACATCACACATTCTCTTTGTTATAATCAATTTATTGTGATGGCGATGACTGGCAATGCTTTTGGTATAAGGCTTCTGACAATTTTTGTCAAACAGAGGTCAAGAGATTTCCTTTACAGCACTCTACAGATCCAAATCTCCTCCTGTCTCTAAAAAGTCCTCTTGTACCATTTGACATGATGTGTGCATCTGACCTGTTTATATTTATAATTTTTTTTATTTAATGACAGCATAGTTTGGAGAAAGCATAAGACAATTAAACAGACATGAAACATGTTAGAATGGAATCATGAGCCCAGAGCCGTAGCTAGCTCATTTTGCGCCCGGGGCAAATACAATAAAAGTGCCCCCCCAACAGGCGTGTGACCTCACCCAGCACCGTACACGCACGGCATCATGTGATGTCATGCGCCCCGCCTCCAGGATGGTTTTGTTTATTTTTTTATTGATTTTTTATTATTTTTATTTTTTTAATGTTGGGGAGGCTTTGGGGAAATATTAGGGGTCTAAACAGATCCCTGATATTTCCCTTTTAAAATAGAAAAAGAAATTGAGGACCCAGAGAAAGCTGTGAGTGTCTCACAAACACACATACACAGCAAATCAAGCTACTTTCCTACCCCCATGCCCCCCTGGCCCCCCTCTCCTCCCTTCTCCAAGCTAGAAGATGAACAGTTGCTGGAGTCTGCTCTGTCCCTTGTGATCTTATACTGGTCAGGAAGTTCAGGGAAGCTAACCTGAGACACTTGGAAGCAGCTGTTTAGAAACATGATGATTGTAAGTGTTTTGGGCAAAAATGTAAAGCAATGCTTTGCTGGGCAATGTAAATTTGTTTCATCTGGATTTAAATATTTAAAACGTTTGAGAGTTTATTACTACTTTAAGGGAACAGTTGTACTTTTGTACTTTTAAACATGATCTACTAAGTACAACTACTAACATATAAGCTATTTATTTTTATTTTAAAAAAAAGTGAAAAAAAAATACAGCGGGGATGCAACTTCAAGAGTGACACCAATCTTTTAAATTACATGTTTGGGAAATGATTTTAAGCTATATGTGATATTATAGAACAGTATGGTTCTCACACACAGTTTTACATATGTAAATGATTTTTTTACTTTTACATTATTGCTTGGCTTAAATACAGTAGCAGCACCATAAGCTGATTCAATATCAGAAATGTGTGCCGCACTTTTAATAATTTAATAAAATAAACAGCATATGTGTCACCTTATATGAATATATATACAATACCACACATAAGCGTATACATTGTGAACCCCAAAAAAGTCCCAAAATGCTTAGTGGTTCATAAATATTACAATAATCCTAACGTAATAATCTTCCTTTTCCACTTTCCACCTTCCACCTCCATGTTTCCCCTAACAATGATCCGCTCACCTTAAATATAGACCTTCCTACAGATCAGATGCCGCTAGGAACAACTCGGAGGGACACTCTCCTCCAGCTCTTTATATTCAGCTCGTTCTCCCAGAGTTTAATGCAGAGATTATCTCCCAGATACAATTCATTAGAGACAAGAAAGTGCACAATCCATAGCGTAAAACCATTTAAAAAGTCAAAATCTTTATTGTTAAAAAATTACTCACATGTCAACAACTTGAAATGCAGTAAAATGTAAACACAGCCACAATCCCGGACTCCCTCCTGCTGATACCGCTATCAAACACATTCCAGTACTGAATTCGGGTGCCGAATAACTCTGTGTGTTATTCTTTGCTACCCCACGTTCTGTGCCCAATGTATCATCACGGTGATTTACTTTTGAGTGCTTTCAGCTAAGTATATGTATATTGGCGTGGGATAGTTTGGAATATTGTTTTCACACAGAAATGTGATTTGTTATAATTTTAAAAAAAGGCTTTTTTAGGTAGTTTTGCCTGCAACACCTGATATTTAATCTAGCAGTAATAGGCCTAAACTGACAAGTGCAAGTAACAACCACAACAGATCTAAAAGCTATAGGAAAGTGTACAATAAAGTTCTTAGCACCATACTGAACTGTCATAAAATGTCAAAACGTGGTGCACAAAACATTTCAAAATCACCATGCCAAATTCCATGAACCCCCTCCCAAAAATTCAAAATAATGACTTCAGGTATAAGCTTGTTAGAAAATGGATAGCATCAGGACAGCACTTGAGCACTTGTATAGGCACTCATTCAAAAAAGCTCTGCAGTGTGTGCCTTTTTTTTTAAATATCTGCTGCTGACCGCACCATTCCAACCTCTGCCTGCAGCCTGGTAAAATGGTAAAAGTACCAACCCAACCACTAAAATCTCATATAAGCTGGTGATATAAACTGATATAAAGGTCCTTGTTAGGCACTTTGTGTTTTTAGGTGACAGCGCTCTGCCCCATCTCCCATAATCTTCTGCCTGCAAATCACCCTGTCACATGCGTTCCCAAAGGAAAAAAAATTAAATTCTGTGCACATGCACATTGCTTGGGAATATTTCACTTTACAAAAAAGGCCTTTTCAAAAAAAAAATTGCAGCTAGCAACAATTAGAATAAGTAAATATACCCTGTGAAAATACACATGCAGCCACTTAGCAGTAAAATGCATGTGTACTCATGGACAGGCTGTGAAAAAATAATTGCAACGCGCAAGAAATATACAAAAAACTCCTTTTAAAAACATGCATTCAGCCTGTTATAAAGATAGAACACATGTGGAAAGGCTGTAAAGAGGCTGCATGACACACATCAGCAGCATTACATTTTAAAATCCTTCCCTCTTCCCACTCCTGAATTCCCAGAAAAACAGTGTTTTTTTCCCTAAAGGACATTAATGAAGGCTTTTACTATAAGACACCAGTGTCTAAAAGCCCTACACGAATCATGCCCTATGCACTTTAACAGCAGCAGTCCCTATCTTTTCCCTATCCCAGCACTAAGAGCTTTTTAATTAGGGCTGCTGGGAACCCTGCCTTTTTATACTGAAAGGCTGTACATAAGAAAACCCCCATTTTTGGCTATTCTAAGCCATCTGACCAGTTCAGAGGACAGTGCCTGAGTTGCAGGAAGTAAAGGGAAATATTTTAATCCACCCTTAGTAAAAATGGCCACCTTGAAAAGAATGGGGGGTGGAAGAAAAATAAGGTATGCAAAGAATAAAAAGCCTGCAATACTTAAGAATCTGATTGTAGATTGCCATTACTAAACATTTCTAAAGGTGTCTTTGCTGTCATTTCAAAGATATGGGTAAAGTTCCTCTTTAGGGTTTACATTGTTGACTGGACAGTAAAGGAGCAACAGAAGACTGATTAAGTCATCTCTCTGCCATCTTCCCCTGCTAGCTTATTCCTTTTCAGCATATTTATATGCAGCATACCTGATTTTCTTTTAGTACTGCCCCTTCCTCTCTCAGACTGAGTGCTGCTGTACACGGGATTTAAAATAGCTGATATCAAGTCAATATCAACTAATAAAACATTCAAAAATGCAACTAATGATTTATTAAATGCCTAGCCGCAATATTATGTGTCATTGATATCTGTGTGGAGTTTAGTTTTAAAATGAGAAAAAAAAGAGAAATAGAATAAATAAAAAAATAATGAATTTCTTGCTATGGTAATGTAATATACAGTAGAATTTATGTTTTCATTATTTGGATACCTGCCTCTAGCAAAACCTGCAATGAACCTTAGGGAATGTTTTTCATTGTTAAGGAGGATATTTTTACTGCTAAATGGAACTGCATAGTGTGTTATGGCCAGTATGCTGTCTGGAACCCTCAGAAGCAAATGCTCTCTGTGGCTGAGCTAATGTTCTGTTGCAGGTCCAAATGTTAAAATGCTTTATGTAGCATTATTTTTCTTCTCAAAAAAAGTATACAGTATTATACACAAGTTGATAGCTTTTTATTTTGCATATTTATGACTGAATGATGTAATTTGTTTCAAGGGATAACATGCCGAACCGATCCCTTTCAAATGTTCTTTACAACAGTAAAAATAAAAATTACTTCCATTGCAGACCTGCAGCTAATACACCCCGTCACCTATCCCAAGCCAGCCCTCTCCTTCCACTAAACGATGCATCCGGATTTAATATCTGGCATTAGTCCTATAGTTTTCCTGGATATCACCATGCAGGCACATCTCATAAAACTTTTTTTTTTTTCATTTATTATACATGGTTTAAAAACTGATTACGGGGCATAAAGAATTGATAGTAGCGTGGCTTCAGGGTGTATTTTCAATTGCTAACCAAAGTAGGGAAGAGCCGTCTTCTTTTCCATCGACATATTAGATTTGCATGCAAAACATCTTTCTTGCCTTCCTGTATCAAGCAGGCATAAATACGGGGGAATCTTGATGAGAAGAGCAAGCTAATTTATTTCATGTAAACGACAACATCTGATTCTGAAGAGGAAACCGTACTAGTGCTAAGCCTTCCAGGGGACATAGCTGGATACATCCAGTGGCTTGATATGTAAATTAGCAGCACACAATAATAGTTCATAAACTCAAACCTCCATTGGGATTGATTTACTGGAGTGGAGTAAATAAAAGCTGTAGTAATATTTTGCAATACCAAACGCTGCCATTCCTTGTTTTGTAATAACGTATTGTGGTTTATCTATTTCATTAAATGGAACCGGTGTCTGGCAAGTATTTTCATCTGCGCCATTTGTCTTGGGGACACTAGCACTGAGGTGTCTCTAGAAATGGTCACACGCCGTGATGGGGAGATGGAGAAGGAACTGATAAGTGAAGAATCTCTTATCTGCTCAGTCTCTAAATTAGTTTTTATTTTCCTGGTCTTCCATCCTTTACCCATGAAGGCAGCCCTATCAATGTCTCCCAACATGAGGGAGAGAGAAATGATCTTTCTCATATATCAGCTAATTTGCTCGTTCTTCCATGATTATTCTTTTCATTAGATTACAAAAATCAGTTAGTAGAAACATTGTAAACAAATCTTATAAAGGAGCAGGGGATAAATGTTCTACATGGATTACTTTCATATAAAAAAAAGCTTAATGTGTATAAACCCTAACAATGAACTTTTCTTATGTGCTTATCCTTATATATATTTCTTATCCTTTTGGTTATCCTTAGCATTTTGTTATATCTGTTCCATAAGTGCAAAAATACCTGCCAGAAATCCAGTAAGGCTGCAACTTCCTGCACACTGTGCAGTGTTATCTCAAACAATTTTATCAGCCCTGCCCAGGTCACCTCTGTAAACTACAGAACACCTTACTCTATGCCATGGAGATGAATCCAGGCAAAATTGTTTTGCAGTGCTAACACTTTCTGTCATATGTCAACATAACTACTCGTCCATGGACACAGTACAGTGAGGAAGCGATGTCACCCTAGGAAGTGTGTTGTTGGAAGATGATTCACTGGGTGAAATTAAAGGGGGAAAAAATTAATTAATACAGCCTCCACGAGATGTTGAAAGGTGATGCGAGGAATCTGACACTGCACTGTTGCCCTTCTGTTGTCTTGTACCAGTCTTGCCACTCTCCGTTCTGCCCTAACATTGACTAGTCGCTGACGGCCACAATTCGCACGTTCCGACCAAGATTTTCGGCTGACAGTCCAGTCTTTAAACACTTTAACAACAGCTGCTCTTGAACATTTAACGAATTCTGCTGTTTTGCTGATACTCGCTCCATGGCTCAGAGCACCAACAATCATTCCACTTTCAAAGGCTGTTAAATCATGTTGTTTACCCATATCTTCAGAAAAAAATCACTTCTACTGTCGTGGTAAACAACCTGTTTCCCTATTTATAATGGTCTTGCCCTCTAGCAACTTCAGCGCGAAATTATAGCTAATTATAGCTAATTTGCCTACAAACGTCAGGTGGTCATAATAATCTGGCCACTCAGTGTGTGTATATTTTGACATCTTATCTACTGGACTAATATGGCTTACCCATTTATATTGCACTATATATATATATATATATACATTACATCAGATCTCTATATGCCTGACCAGTGAAGAGACCACTGCCTATTCTAGAAGACCATGAAGTGAAAACAACCACCACTGATAGGGACATTAGAGTCTAATTAATCCCTTACATTTTATTAGCAATTCTGGCAGCTGGTACTTAACTTGTTTGCTGCTTTGTCTTCTTTAGAAGCTTTGTTTTCTTCTTAATTCAGCAGGTCTAAAGATCACTATCCCAGGGTTCCTCTTCTTGGGTGGCTACCTTCTCTTGCAAGTTCATATGGAGCCACCCTTACATGCACATTGTTGGGATAGAGACCACAAGCCTACGTTAGCAGAGAAGACTACATGGGGCACACATGTGCTGTGGCACTTGGAATTATAGGACAAGTAGTCCCCAGGAGGGAGATTTGGCATTCTGTAGAGCTGTGCGTACGCACTCCCCCACCAGAAGTTCCAGGAAGCAGCGCTCAGGTGGCTGGAGGCTGCGGTATGAAACCATTTGAACTGTAAGAGTATCTTGCCATTTCCAGAAGAAAATATTTAGTGTCTTCTGCTAAACCTGTCTAGTCAGATTTATTTTTTTTATAGAAATTGTGAAGCTTTAAAACTATGTTAAAGTAATATTAAACCTTTTGGGGGTTTTTTCGTTTTTTTATGTGTAGAAGGGTCATACTCACATTAAGGTGCTACCCTTCTTCTTTAAAGCTTTTTCTTTTATTTCCTCTTTTATTTCTTTCCTCCCCCAAACCGCTCCCCCCTTTCCCCCCACTGTTGCTGGTGTCTCCATTAGCTAACTGGCTGCTGAGGAGACACCCATGCGTGAGCATTCCTGGCTGTGTCCACAAGCAGCTGTGTGCATCCATAGACACACACAGCGTGTGGTAAGCCACGCCCCTCCTCTCCTCTCCTCCCAACAGATTGACTGATGGAAGAAGGAGCCAATCACTCCTCTGCCCTCAGTCACCTAACCCACAACCAGGAAGTTTGGAACAGAGGATGTCTTCAGGGACCCGGTGGCTGGGACAAGTGACCACAGGTAAGTGGGGGGGGGGGACAGGGGAACTCAGAAAGGTACTGGCCATTTTTTGGTAACAAAATAATATAATATAAGGTATAAGGTAACAAATGCCCTGCCTTTAGTACTATTTTAAGTTGTTTGTGATTTAGATGGCAAGGGACAATGTAATTGGTTCAGTTTTCTCTGGAAAACACCATACAAAATGTTAACAGTGCATTATAAAGATGAATAAAATAAAATAGATATATATCTTTATGAAAAACAATGGCCGCCTTATTAGTGAATAGATGTATGTAGTATGTATGAAGGGATTAGAAAATCCTTCACGTTCTCATTAAAAAGACCCAAAAGGATCGATTTTCAGTAACTTCCAGACAGGGTTAAACAAATAAGGATATCATTCCATAATGCGCACTTAGGGTATGTTATGAGCCTCAGGCAATCGCTGCAGGGCTGTGAGAGCCTGAGGGACGACATGCAATGATAAGACACTTTTCAAGGAAGGCCTGATTATTAGCTGTTTTTTTTAATATATATAACAATTTCTTAAGGTTTAATTCTTAATGATATTTTCAATTTAAATGTAAAAAAGGTCATCTACGTATTATTAAAATTGAACATCCAGAGATTTTATGATACAGACATTCATTTGATATTCCAGATTAATAACTCCTGCATGAGGTCCCTCTCCTAACATAACCTACACGGGTTACTATTGTAAGGCACTGTGATTATTTCTTGTGACCTCTTGTGTTTTCTGTACGATACAATGTAGCTTGCAGGAAAGCCGAATAGTGAATAGAACCAAGATCATTGTCTGTCTTTTTACTACTATTGAGTCTTTGCTGACTCATAGTGAGATTTTGGATACTTGTCCCATCAGGTCTAAACAATGACCTCTCAGAAAGATATTTTTATATATTTCCAGATATTTCTTCCATGGCGCAAGTTAAAATTAAAGTGTATCTAAGCTGCAACACTTAAAACAAATATGCTGTTGTACAGGTACCTATAATGTCAAAAGGGTAATCTTTTTTAATATGTCCTGCTTTCAATTAAAAGGAAATTCCACCTTAAAAATAATAATAAGTCCATAAAAATAATAATAATAATAATTAAAAAAAATAATATAAATAAGTGGGATAACAATAATATTGTAATTGCTGCCCATCTAGCCCATCAAGTAGTAGTGGTGGTAATACAGGAAGGCCTAGACAGCTGATGGTAATAAAGGATTCCATGAGCAATAGGGAGAATTTGGGACCAATGACAGAATATATGGAAGATGGAGGATATTTAAGACTCAGTTTAGAGAACCAGGCTGATAATTGAAGGAAAGTGCCTCCAATGTTATATTCCCTGGGATATTGCCTGTGCCGTTCACAACACAGAAAAGACAGTGGCAGCTTAGATAGCCAAGTGCATGGCTAAAGACCTGGAAGATGGAAGGATTTAGATTTCTAGAACATTGGGTTTACTTTTTCATTGGAGCACAGCCTATATACTAAAAATGGTTTGTACATAAATGGAAGGGGGTCTGCTGTGCTAGGGGAGAGACACTAATGGAGATTGGAATGGGGGAAGATGGGGAGAGGGCTATGGCAGGTGGTAAGAAGATTCCCATATTACAAACATTGGCGGGTGTGCAAACTGTAAAGGAAATTATTGGAGATTGTTACAGACCCCCCAGTGTTAAAGAGGAGGTAAAGACTCTGCTCGTTACACAGACAGAATGGGCTGTAAGCGCTGTGACAGTGGTACTCTGAAATTGACTTGTGTAATGACACTGTTGGAACAGTAAAAGGATGGCAATTTCTAAACCTATTATAAAACAAAATGATGGTACAGTTTTATAGAAGCCTCCTCTCAAAATTATGTTCTGCTGGATGTTCATCTCAAACAATACAGAGCTTTTTGCAAATGTGCATATAAAAGAAAATCTGGGTAGCAGTGATGATAATATGATTTCATTTAATGTACATTTTGGAAAGAGAAAACACTCAGGGATCTATTTATACACAACTTGCATTCACCCTGCGAATATCTGTGAGCATTCATTCTGTGCAGTTATATGCCAAAATGAATGTCCTTTAGTTTTGTTTTTTTTGTACAAGGCAAAGTATTTTTAAACTTTTTTTTTATTCATGTAATATGCATATGAAAAAAAAACTTATTTTATATGCTTCTTAGCACCATCTAGTGGCCATAATGCGGAATTACATGGGAAGAAACCAAAAATATATTGCCATGTAGAAAAAATAAAGTACATTTGTTTTGGTATATACCCATACAGATTGAACATTCACAGAATTTTTATAACTAGATCCCCTAATTTTAAGAGAACAAATGTTGCCATGCTGAGGCTGCTCTCCAAGATTTACAGTGGGAGGGAAAAGTATTATCAGATCAACTGTTTGTAAACACTTTGTAAAATATATTCCCATGGGCAATGGGTTTAAAAGGCTAAAAGTAAAACCTATGTGGCTTACATCCAATGTTAAAAAGACAAAGAATTGGAAAAGTGTATTAAAAAATATAAAAATGAAGGAACTCTTTCATCATTTGAAAGTTCCAAAGAATATAACAAAATATGTCAAAAGGAAATCAAGATGATAAAAATCTAAAATAAATGACATGTTGCATAATAAAGTAAGACAGACCCCCCAAAAGTCTTTACATTTATTGTTTGTAAAAAGATCAGGTCTGAGCATGTTGTTTTCTTACAAGATAACTCAGAGTTGGTAACTGGGGACAAAGAAAAGACAAATGTATTAAAGGAGAACTATGGGGTCAGGGCTTTTCCCCATAGTTCTCCTTAGGGTAACGGGAGGACACAAACTAGCATCCTCCCGTCACCCTAAGCTCAGTATACTGCGAGCTACAGCTCGCGGTATACTGAGACACCGCAGCTCCCTGTCCGTTCCGCCAGTCAGCGCTGGTGGATCGGAGCGGGGGGAATCCAGCCCCTCCCCTGTCACGGCAGAGAGCCGTGACAGGATCGAGAGGTGAGGGAACCCGGTATGTGTTCCCTCACCTCCCGATCTACTGAGCCGACCTGTGATAGTCTCATTGTCACAGGTCGGCTAGAACTATATAATAGTTCTCCTTTAAATACTTAAATATAGAAAGGATAATGGTGGAGCTCAAGTTCAAAATGGGAATGGTAGTTCCACAACCTCAAATGAACCCCAATGGCTCAAAATTGACATGGCTAAGAAACAGTTAGACAAAATAAAGGTGACTTAAGGTCTATAGGTTTAAAAAAATCAGTCAGAGAAGTAATACAGGATTTATACTCTGGATGGTCTTGGGTTGTTAGTGGTGTACCCTAAGGCTCAGTGTTGGGATCCTTACTGTGTAACCTATTCATAAATAGTATAGAATTTGGGATTAGGAGTACTATTTATGTGTTTACAAATTACACCTTACGTCCCTACAATCAACAACTTACAATCAGAGCTGTATGCACTGTTTATTGGGCAACTATGTGGCAAATGAGGTGTAATTCTGATAAATGTAAAGTTGTAAAGTTATGTACTTGGGAACTAAAAACATACATGCTTAATACACTCTAGGGGAGTAAAACTGAGGAAGTCAATTACCAAGTTTTGGTAGATCATAGATTTAATAATGGCATGAAATGCCAAGCTACAGTTTCTGAAGCAAGCACATTTTTTTATTAAAAGAGGTATAGACTCCAGAGAAAGAGAGACAATCTGCCCCCTGGTACAAAGAATTAGTAATATCTCATCTGGAATATGCAGTTCAGTTTTGGGCACCAGTTTAAAAAAAAGGATGTTGGGAAACTATCGAGAGTGCAGAGAAGGGAAAGTAAACTGATAAGAGGAATAGAGGACCTCAGCAATGAGGAAGGATTAGCTGAACTAAATTTGTTCTCCCTTGAGAAGAGGCAATTAAGGAGGGATACGATCACCATCACTTAAGGGTTATTGCAAATGACAGTGGGGTACTCTCTGCACCTGATGGTAAAGAGGTTTAATATTTGCATACAGAAAGGCTTCTTCACAGAAATAACTGTGAAAATGTGGAAAAAGTTACCTCAGGAACTAGTTCTAGCCAGATGTGTAAATAGTTTAAAAAAAAAAAAAAAGAAAAGCTGGATGCATCACTAAATATAACACCCGTGATTGTTGATCCAGGAAATATAGGGGATTAGAAAATAATTTTTCCCCCTTTTGGAGCATACTCAACAATGCTTTATAAGGGTTTATTTTGCCTTCCTCTGAATTAACTGTGGGTATCGGGTTCTGTTTATTGAGGTTTTCTTTTTATTCAGTCATTATTTTTCCCTATTGGTAGATCTTGATAGACTTGTATCTTTTTCAACCTTACTAATTATGTAACTATGTAACTCTTCAACTTGCAATTGTAATTATCTTACTGGATTAAGGCAAAAATATCCATGGGATGTGCCAATAGCCACATAACTTATTTTCCTGATGAATGTCAGCATCACTGTAAGTTCCACCAATGTTGAATTGCTTCTACTCACTTCAAGTTTATATATAGCCTCTAGGTCCTGAGGGGGGGAGTCAGAGGTGACAGGAGCTGGTAATGTGGCAGGCAAAAAGACATTTTAGGAGCTAATAATGGTGGCAAGAGCTGGTAATAGTGACAGTTCAGCAGAGGCTGAAGGAGCTGGTAATGGTGGCAAGTGGCAGGCTGGAGAGGTGGCAGGAGCTGGTAATTGAGGCAGGCCAGCAGATAAGGCAGACACAGGTGATGGTGGCAGGTGCTGGTAATGGTGCCAATCCAGCAATGGTGGTAGGAGCTGATAATGGTGAAATTATGTGTTTATACACTGTGAACACAGGGGGGGCACACTAATATGTAGCCCACCACACTGCAATTTACAGTAATGTAGCACAATGTAGAGGACCATATAACATTGTATAGAGCACTGTATTTCACAACTACTGTATTTCTCCCTGCGACTAGCTCTCCCTACCTACTCCAACACACACTGACAAAAGGCTGCTGGAACCCTGCTGCATTAGTTCAAACCATGAAAGAGCTGGGTGCACCTCAAGCCCATGCTCAACCTGAACCCAAAGCTGATTGCTACTGGTGATCAATGTAAAGAACTGCCAGTGCTGCTAATTTATTTTGAATGTTAAAGAAAAACATTAGATTGAAAGAAACGTTGAATATAAAAGTACAAAACAATAATTTTCCTAATGGAACTCCAGATTCTTAGGGCGCTCATTTGTGCTTTGTTAATTTCAGAAATACATTTTGATGTCATATAATTAATTGCATGTAAGAAAAATGGAATGAAGATTAAATATTTATAGCAGGAGAGGGAGCGTTATAATAATAGCTGCAGGTGACATTGCTGGTTTTATTGTTTCTAAGATTATCAGTTATTTGGAATGGTCTCATACCATTACCATTAATATATGGGGTTAAGATTTTAAACAATGTCCAGTGACCATATAAATGTATTATATGCAACTTAAAAATTTAACTCTAGGTCTATATTAGATAATATTTTCTATATATTGTAGCTACCTATTGTGTGTTGCAGTATCGCAACAATATGAATCTGACCTAAGCATCTAAACCCAGTAAATCTTTTCTTCTGATTCCCAACGTTTGCTGCTTTTTGAAAAGATGTGCTCCAAAATGGATCCTTTAGTGTAACTGAAATCCATTAACCTTCACTTCCATCTGCACCTTTTCTTAGGTCACTAGCCATGCTGGGATTATTTAGATAAGGATGACCACACAAAGCTAGATGTCTCACTGAGACTTATGGTAAGTAAGACCTCTGGTTGCTCTTACTCACCTCACGCATCTACTGTATGGACAAGTATATGGCAATCATGAGCTAGATTGAAAGGTAGCCTAATTGCTTTGAAGAGCCAAGAGTCACCAATAACCTTGGTTTGTTAAAGGGATGAGAAATAAGGCAGGTTGGAAAATGTTGTCCCATCGATATTATGTTCTTCTTTATAAGCAGGCACTGTGGATGTCTGCACTGTACTTCCTCGCTAGCATAAACACAAATGGTTTTCCAGTGCAAATTTTGCAGGAACCCAGCAACTGGCATAGATATTTGAAAATGTCTATTGTGGTTTTAAAGGACAACTCCAGGTTCACGGGTTTAACCTTCCTTGCTTTATGGCCACTCTGCCTCATCATTTCTGCATAGTTTCAATGATAAAAAGGAGAGCTATTGAGGTAGAGATGCGGCCATCTTTTCTGGTCTGTGAGGAGGGCATTTACAGAAATGACATAACTAATGTAAGGGTCTGAAAGTAGAGGTGGTAAATGTGTTTCATAATAATTCATCAGCCACTCTTATAGTACCAGTTTTTCCAACTATATCAGTATTTCTAGATTACCATGTTTTACAGTCTGAATAATAATATTGAGGAGAATTAAATCATGATTTGATAGAGTCTAAACATGATATATATTGGATGTATATATCTTATGAGACATTTAATGTGACCAGTTAGCCTTCTGTACGTTATGGCATAGGCATGCCTGGTATCAAAGTGAGATGTAAAAGTTGTTTAAAATTTACAGGAGAAGTTCATGGAGAGTAAAATATTCTCTGCCTGCTGCTTTGAGCCAGTCTGGGATATTGAAGCTGTCACATGATGGCTCTAAGACCAAGAGCCGAGCGATCATGTAACCACTGATTGTTCAGCTCTTGGAGCCTTCTGACAAACAGCAGTGATTGTTAGTCACTGCTGCCTGTAGGGATATCCTCCTCCCCACTCTGTTCCTCCAGCGCCCTTTGGAGAGACAGAGAGGGAAGGGGATTGGCACAGCTGGCTCTGACTCTGACCAGAAAGTTTTTTCTTTACTTCTCTTTAACTGTGTGTAGTTCATAACACAGACTGCAGATAGGGTTATATGACTGGGTTATATGAAATGTGGCAGCTCTCTGCCTGGCCCTACAGATACAAGATTTAAATCTAATGGTTTTGTCACAGACGTGAATTTTTTGTAGAAATAAGGGGAGCACTAAGTTCAGTAGGACTCCCCATTTTCCTTACTCAGTTTGCGAGTCACATGGACCTCATTATTGTCACAAGTGTTCACTGTATTTGTGGGGGGTTTTCCCCTTCTTTTGTGTATTTGATTTTTTTTGTGTATTTTTACTGTTTTTACACTTGATTGCAGAGTTTTTGCATGGGGATGGGGGCTCAGATTAATTGAGTGAACCTTGCTTTAAAGTGCAAGGTTCAGATTAAGTTAGTGTCCAGGGGGAGTTAATGTTACAGGGTTATTCACAAAGCTGTCACAGGCAGTTGAATGAATAACCGAGCCGAATTGAACAGAGCCAAAGGAGGTTCGGCTATTCACTCTGGCTCAGTACGGCTGATTTCAGCCATACATCGGTTCTGTATGGCTTCCTTAGGTCAGCTGAACATGCTCTGCATGTTCGGCTGAACTGAAGTGCAGAGGGACTTCGACTCAGCCAAACCAACATCTGGATCACCTGAGCCAAAGCTCTGGCAGCTCACTCGCTGCTATTCGCCCCTATTCTTATAGGGGTCGAACTGCAGTGAGTGAATAGTGGCATTCGGCTTGGCAATTCTGCTCGGTACCTCCGTGGTATTGAACAGAATAGAAAATAAGTGAAAAGAGTGACAAAACAAAAGGTTGAAAATTATTTTTAAAATGACCAAAAATAGTTAAAGAAAAAAATAAAGATATTTAAAAAAAGAAAAAAAGAATAATAAAAAAAGAAAAACAATTGGGCAGAGCTAGCAGTGACAGCTAGCTCTGCCCAATTGTTTCCTATTGGCCGACACCTGCTAGAATGTTCTAGCAGGTGCCGGCCAATGAATAACAACTGGGCTGAGCCGACCATGACGTCACAGCTGGCTCTGCCCAGTTGTGATTGTTTAATGACAGATCAGTGTCCCCAGGTCACTTGGGGGCGCTGATCTGTCATTACAACTGGGGGGAGTGAGCCTTGAGATCACGGCTGGCTCCTCCCAGCTGTCATTTGTGGAACAAATATCCGACCTTCGGCAGGCTGTTCTCCCTGCTTTGGCTGTCACTTCGGCTCAGTCGTGCCAAAGCATATGCCTTCAGCATGGATGAGCCGCTCAGCCACCTTCGGCTGCTTTACGGGCTATTGTGAATAGCTCGTACAGCAGCCCTTCAATTCGACTGAACCAAAGGGCTCCAGCGGGCGCAGAGAGCCGAAGGATCAGCCGAAGCTACAGCTGGATCCTTTGGCTCTTTAGTGAATAACCCCCTTAGTGTACTAAATCTAGCTCTAACTGAGGAGAGACAGAAGCACTTTGGGGAATAACTACAAAATGACTTTCAAAACAAAAAAAAGGCAAAAAAAGTTCTTCCTAAATATCTTGCCATCCAATTGTATGAGTTCATTGGCTCAGGCAATTATAATAAAAAAAATTCACCAAGTTATAGTGTTACCTCTCTAAGATGGCCAGACTTTACTTTAATATTTATTCCAAACACTATTGGCCAAACAATATTTGTCCCAAAGTCTCTCTTTGAAAATCTACTTCTTACCAAAGCATCTTTGTGCAGCTTGAAACAGAAAAACACAGAGAGTTAGCGTTCTTTAATCATAGCACAGTCTGCGAGTTGAGAAATAAGAATTGTAATCAGTAAGACAGAGATAGGGATAGCAGCCATTGTTCAGGTAAGGAGCACTTGAGTCATGTATTGTGTTCTACAGCTGGTGGGCACTCTGTATCTGGAGAATGCACCAGTGCTTTATTGCACTCAGCTGCAGTAAAGAAGGTTGCTTTTCCAGTGATAAGGCCTGCACAGTTCTGCACGACCAAACCACTTGTTCTGGTAAGATGAAAATATTGAATTTTTGGTTAGGTGTAGATCAAGGATGACACATGCCAGTGCAAGATTATTTTTATAACAGTAGAAGTTTCACATGATCTGACAGGTAAAAGAAGGCTTTCTCTCCAATAGTTTGAGTGTCAACGTTCATCCAGTAATTAAAGGAGATCTATCTCTATTTAGATTTCTTTAATGAGTGCTCCAGTTAGTTTGACGTCGGTTATTAATTTTCTTTTATAACATAACACAGATAACCCTCCTCCATAGCATATGCACCAACACAACTGTACAGACTGACTAGGAGTAAGGCCATTTGAAAAGCAGATTTGTTACTACACAAATAAAGGAGCTAGGAGAATAGTGAGATATGTAGTTAGTTGTATTTTGTGAATGGATGTTTAGCACAAATTTTATTATTTGGGTATAACTGTACTTAATTCAGGAAGATGGGAGAGACTGAACAGTCAATTAAGATTTATGGCAAAGTAGAAGTGGCTTTGCTAGGAATGATGGGAATGAGAATAAAGGATGATGTAGAGCAGATATGTACCGAAGGGATTTACTAAACTGGATAGACAAGGAGTCAGGACTACTGGTTCTATAAAAGGGTGTACCTCAGGTAATAGAAAAAGGTTATTTATTAGCATGATCTGCAAAGATTATTTGTATCAAGCTGACCCCTTTATATGTGTATAAATATTGAAAAAAAGACTATACTTTCTGGATTGCCATGAATCAGAGCCAGGTCATGTGTTTCCTAATTTGAAGTACAGCCCTCTGCAGATCTCAAAGGAAGGCTGCACAGCAATGGTTTAAAAGAGCCTGCAGTACCTCCCGAAGCACCATGAAACCTTGTTAGATTTCATTGTAGTGGATTACTTAAACTGAATGTACATTCTGTTTTGCTGTTGTTGTAAGTAATGACTGGAGTTGCTCCTAAAGTGTATTAAACAAATATGTAATACATTGCAGCTTACACATCCTTAGATGTGGCTGCATTCATTTTCCTTTTTAGTTCCTTTCGATTTCCTTTCTTTTCACCATGTAAAATGGCCGGTAACACAAATTATTGTACTGTACCTATAGAGGAGCGGTGTTGCCACCCAAGTACAGGAAGTTTGTTAGGACTGCAGAACACTTCCCCCTCTCTTCATATCCATAACATAGGGCAGACATGTTTTGTAGTTTACGGGGAGAACTCCAGCAACACTAATAACATTGTTTGAAATTTCATTCCATCATTGTCACAGCAGGAAAATAGGGGCTCTTTGGATTCTGGCAGGATCATCAGGTATTTTTTAACACATTTGTAAAAGATATATAAAATAAGAGAAGTTTATTGTTAGGGTTCACATACCCTTTCTATAGCAGTATATGAAAAAAGGTGGTCAAATTAGTTCATTTTAGACCTAACATTTTTAGTTTAGGGAGCAAATGAGTATTCTGTCTAATTGACATCCTCCTGTTTTTACACTTCTGTAGATGTGATAGTAAATATGGTCAACATTGACTACATCTACGTACACCCATGGCCGGGTTAGGGTTAGGCTGCAAGTTGACAAGATTCCATATAAACCTTACAATTATCCTTTGGATATGCAACATGCAGCATGCAACACCTACAAAAGGTAGCCGTTTTCAATGTCATTACAAGTAACGAAAAACCAAGTTCTGGAAATTCAGGACACAAGCTGGCAGTAGAGTTCATCAGTGCTTGTGTGACTGTTGCAGAATTTTTCTGCACTATATAAATTATTAAAATAAACTGCAGTAACTCATTAGCAGCCAATCAGAGTTCAGTTCTGATCAGGGAAAGATAATTTTGGATTTTGGTCTTGCACATTGCTCTTCTTCACCTTATTGAGTAAGAGAGATTGTGTAGCCAATAAAACTGTGTCTTACAAGTCATTCAAGATGCAGAACACACATGACCTGAAATATGATTTACTCATATGCCTCTTGTATACAGTAGCAATCTTTAGATTACCTATATATGCATCTTTTGTTGTTCAAGTTGGCTTTGTAGTATTAGTTCCACTGCTCCTGCAGGCACAACATGATTTCAGCTTTCTACATAAACCCCTCTGACCCTACATTTGCCCACCTGTCACCCTCCAGCCATAGAGCTTGACCTCTTGTTCTAACATTATTCTTTCCATAAAATAGTATTCCCTCCTGTAGCCATAGTGGTTTCTTTTAGTGCTTTTTCTATCGGCTTTCTCTTTGACGTCCTATTTATAGAACTGTAGCTAAAGCTTATTACACTTCATGTATCTACAGATTTGCCAGTAAGCAGCCGTGTAGTTCTGATGGCCATGAAAAATGGGGTATTAGCTTGTCATTATCTGCTGTTATATCCTGCAAACTTATTATTTCTTCAGTAAGGGTAAATGTGTGGTACAGAATATGTAGCTGTCAGAGATTAAACAAATAAACATCTTTATTGTATACATAAAAACAGCATTATGAAAGCTGTATTTAGACATCACTCTGCCTTAGACACCCATAAATAATGACTGTGTTTTGTACAGGAACTTTTGCAAAAATGAAAACAAGAATGCACTATTGGCACCACTGTCAATTCTCTATTGAGAGCTACTATTCTGTATAAACCCCAAAACTAGAACAAGTGAGATGGTTACATGCTGCCTATCCTGAAAAGAGTCTTGTTATTCCTCAGAATCCCCAGCACTCCTCACCTACTATGGTATTAGTTTGCAGAGTTAGCTCACACAGGTCTCGGAAGGAAGGAAAATAATATGTATGTAGTAGAGAGAAAGAGAGTGCCGCAAGTAGATTGAAATTCTAGTTAGTTTTATTCGTTTCTAATGTGGACAGCAAAAAAACAACGTGCTAAAGTGAAAACCTGAACCAGATACAGCACAAGACCATAATTTCCCAAAAGGTTAGCAGCTTTGGTAGAGTTTCCAACCTTTTCCAATACCTCCATGAGCCCTGATGAAGATGGACTGGAAAAGCCTCCAAAATGTATTGGCTATTCGCTGTCACCTCATATACTAGTAAAAATAAGTTGACTTTTAAGCTGCTTGTGTTGCTCTCTTCTCTCTACTACAGTATATACTTAGCTTATGTCCCAAGGACCAATTCAAGCCTGTTGGTCTTTAGAGAGCTGCTTCCACCCAATCAAAATTTGGAGACCGTTACAGCAGAATCAAGCACTTAATCCACACCATACTTTGATCTCAAAATAACATGTCCTCTTATTTGTGGTATGTGCATGTATGTTTGTTTATGTTTATTAAACAGGACTCTAACACCCAAAATTGTGTAGTATTTATCAGAAGTGATGATGAATGAGCTATTAAATATCTAGATAGTACATTTAGTTAGGAACAAAGTAGGATCTCTATCAGTAATGTTAATTTTCGTGTTTTAGGTTTACTGCCCACCTCACCCTACTATTAATATATAACCTCAGCACTTTGTTGCAACTGTTTAGTTTATTAGCAATTAGAAGAAAGATGCTAGTGCCTCAGTCACATACACTGGTTCCTCCAGACAGTTACACTGGCAGCAACATAGACACCAAAGCAATGAGGGGAACCAGAGCCTGTTAGTTGCTGTACACATGGGCATCAAAGAGGTAAATTTGTTGTTCTTTTCTAATGTCGGAAGCTTAAAGAGTAAATAAAACTGATATTTTTGAGTACATATAAGAGCTCAGCAGACTATTTGTCTTGCTTTTTATTGCTTTACACTGAAATTATCTTTAGCATTTGTCAGCATTGACTGAGGAAGGATGAACACAGGCTTTAAATTATGAGCACCAGGTAACCCTGAACTCCTAAAACCCAGGGCTCTTATGAAATGCAAACACTAAATCTGATTTCTAAATTGTGGCTTGCCCAATGGAAGGAAGGGTGATCAGTCTTTATTTTAGGAAACAATGTAGCTTCAACTTTAGGGTCATAATAGGGAGCCTCAGGAAAACCATAAGAATCAAGGAACAAGAAAGATCCTCTGAACCTAATGTATTTTACTGGCTAAATTAAAGAACAGATCTGAACACTGCATGATCACAAAAACGTTTATAATCAAAATGAGGCATTACTAGTAACTGAAAGTAAAAAGGCAGCTTGTAGTATGAGTTACATTCCCCAGGTTGTTATCTGGAACATAGAATTCACTGCATACATGTGTTAAAGAGTCCACATTTTCTAAAAATGAGTGAAACTGCTGACAACCCAATCCACGTCCTACAATCTATATACCTTGTTAGAATGACAACATTTTGCAGTGTTGCAGGGCCACACTATAGTGTCATTCCCACTCTTGCCCAGTGATGTTTGTAACCAGCTTAACCTTATAGGATTGTCCACATATTTTCACTTTAACTTCCATATCTTACCATTCAGAGTAAAATGTGGGCTAATCCCATTATTCTTGGCTTTTGATTTTTCAAACCTTAAAAACACCTTGAAATTCCCACTCTTCTAACCATAAAGAAAAAATCCTTACAATGTGGGAATGATATATATGTAAACATGTCAAACTCAAATGAATCAGTAAATTGAGTGGTATACGGTTTAAGAGGTCAAATTATGTTTACAGAAAGCCATATTAACTCTAGAAAAAAAGATTATAACACTTATAACTCTTTTGTCAATAATATCAAAGTAATAATTGTAATTTCAACGTGTTATTCCAGAGAAAGGGTCATAAAACTTTTTCCAGATGTATTTAACAAAAAATGTTGCAAGTACAGCTTTACAATGAAACTAGCCTTTATTAAATTGAAGCTGATATAAAAGTGACATATTAATGCAGTCTTGATTGCATTATTATATAATTAAAGCTGAAGTTTAATCTGCTTATAATTTGCCTTCCCTGGTTCCTTCTTTTCCCCTTCATTATCAAGCTAATGACTTTTTAAAAAAAATCTGTTTTCATTGCATACCCAATTTTAGAACCAGTGATGTCATCACCATTTCGCCCTGCTTCTCAGGCAGATCTTGGCTGGGGGGGGAGCAGGATACTGTACATAGCTTTCTGAAAACATCACAGCACTCTGCCTCAGTACTCTTCTAAAGTACCATCAGCATTGATGCAAGCAGTGGGCTGACTCTTGGGAGAAGTTCTGCAATAGCTGTACTGTGTGACAGAGCTGTCAAAATCTCAGGAATGCCTGTACAGAAAACAAACCTTTTGATAGGTAGAACAGCTCTTATATATGTATTTCATCTGTGTGTTTAGTTTAGCCTGGTCACCCTGGGATCACCCAGGGCTACAAAGGACTGAAAGGACCAGTATGTGGTCCAAAAAACACCAGTTTCACATTCATTATACAAACAACTGAAACAGAATGAAAAAAATGGTGTTTTTGTTCATGGCAGTCAGACAGATGTCCACTCTAGAAAATGGCATCTGAAATCCAATTGGTTGCTCTGGGCAATTTTCCATCAATTTTATACATCAATCTCAATGTCTTAGTTTTACAGCAAGGCAGACAAAGCAGAGGAGGAACCAAAGGTGTTGTCTATACCTTAGCAAGATCTTACTATCAGTATAAGGGGATGACATGGACATTATGATATCATAAACTCATGATGCATTACAGGCATCTGATTTCTTTATTTAAAAAATGAATGCAGCAAAGAGAATCGGTTCATGTAAACACTCCTCCTTGCCTTATTTGTGTCTGCCATCCCCACCCTCTGTGAGGTTCCCCATGACCTTAACAAGTCTCAAGGGAAAAGTAACTGGTGCCTGAGGCTGGGATTAGAAGGTACTGTTTACTGGTCCTCATGAGTTATATAACATATAAATACATATATGTTTGTACATGAATATTGTAATTTAGTTCACTCAAAAACATTCAAGATTCAATATAAAAAGTGTTCTAAATATGGAAATATTATTTCAAAATAATCTTTTAAGGGTGTATTTTCAGTTTTTAGGAAAACATCACATTCCAAATTATTCAATAGTTGTTTTTTTTCATTTATATTCCCAGGTGATGGCTGGGTGTATGTGGAAAATATATTTTTATGCTGGAGCCAGGATTGAGAGGGGCAATGAATTTCTGCTAAAATTCAGCTATTGGTGCTAATGTAGAGCTCACAGAGCTGCAGGGAATTTGTGAACGAAGCAATTAGAGTCTTCAGGATGTGCATTATTGAGCAATTGCTGCACTCTTCTGGGGCACTGCAAAGCACACGGCTGAAGGCCAGGTTATAATTCCCAACAAGTGCTCTAAAGGCTCTAATAATTTACACTCTGGTGACTACGGTGAAAAAAAAATATTCCTGTCTTTAAAACGACACATAAGGCATGAGTATAGCCGCACTGTGATAAAATTGCATCCAGCTGCAGTTTCTGTTATAAAGATAGATAACTGGAAATTTTCAAAGTGGCTTTCACTCAAAAAAGAGGATTCATTACCAGCAACATTCTTCAGTTGTGTTTACTACATATTTCCATAAAGGAAACAATTTGTTAATCAGTTATATTGTTAGGATAAATCCAGTGGTGTGTTTAAGAAAAAGCCAAAGTGCTTAATGCGTCAAAGGCTTGCATGCCCTCATACTGGAAAAATCATCCCCCCGATCACCCCTTGGCTCTCGAAGGTAAATTAAATTTACAGGATGGAGGATCTTTTGGCATCTGCTAATCATAGGGAAACCCAATTCAAACTAAATTTGGTTTTATTGAACTGAATTTACTACATCTCAGGAACATAGTGATTTATTGGGGGAGGTGTAGCTGGGGAGTTCAAGGTGTGGTGTTGGAGTTTGCCAGTGGACAGCTATGATCTAGCTATATATTGTTTTCAGGGGGCCTTTATCCTTATGGTGGTGACCATGTTGGATTGTCTGCTGTGTGCCTGGTTTACTGGTGGGGGAGGTGTAGTTTTCCGGTCCCCAACTTCCTCCTTCTTCTCCTTTTTCCTCTTTCTGCAGTTTTTCTATACTCCTCACTTTCTTCCCCTTACTTTTCTTTTTCCTACCCATGTTCTTCTACTTTTCCCAAGCGTTCAACACATTTATAACCTTGAACTTATTATTGATGGGTTTGTGTATTTTGTACTATAATGTGCTAGTTTGGGTGTCCTATGCAATTGTCTATACTATGATACCATGCTCTTGGAAAATTTCTTGCTTTCTAATAACTTTGTTGGCTATCCATTATTTTATTGTGTATTTGCTTGAAAACTGGGAAATAAAAGATTTACAACAAAAAAGAAGAAAAAGCCAAAGATGTTCAGTTATTTTATTGGTTAATGGAGGTGTGGTGTTGCATCTTTTTAAAAAGGACCCCTGTTGCAAAAAATGTGTTCTGATAACTGTATAGGGTTATTCCATGTAACAAAAGTGGGTTCTAGACCATAAGCTGTGAACATCTGAAATATACTTTTACAGGAGACATTTCTAGCCACTTTGTAGATCGCTTCAAAAAGAGCTGTGTGTGTTACTCACTGCACAAAATATAACTTGCTTTTTATATTAGTAATACATAATGCTGTGGATTGCTTATCCAAAGAATAATCAATTGCCTTTCTTTTTTTTTAAATGTTCATCTTCTTCTGGTTTAACTGTGAGGTTTGGGTTCTAAATCATGCATTAGAGATTACTTTAAAAAACTGTTTGGAGGGGACACCATGACTAATCTTTTTCGCTTTCACAGCCAACTACACATATTGCTGTGCAGTCAATCAGTGTTTAGAACATCACCTGTTGGGTGGCACACCATAAGTGGCATGTTGACAAACTTGCCCTACCAGATCGTTTAGCTTGTATGTGATCCAATGTGATTCAACACTTCCTACTTTCTTCGCTTGCCTTAAATAGTTACTTCTTGGACCATGAATTCCACCAATCTTCTGGACAGCGCAATCTGCCAGTTGAGGACAGTCTAATGCTACTATCAATCTGAACAGGATTTATTGTCAGAGTTGTAGTTAAGACTATTGTCATAGAAAACTAAGAATGTTTTAACTCCTGGATGTTTATTTTTAGTGGTTCATCTTCTCCCACAAGCATTTAAAGATCTTTATGCTTGTCTTCATCCACAGTTATAGCCCAATCGCAGCCTACTCACTTACAGATAAATGTTGCACCTTTCATGTTCTTAGTTGTACTGCACAATTCTTGCACTACCATGAGGTGATGCATACCTGTATCATGTTCAAATGCATTTATGCTTTCTCTCTCCAACTTCCGATGGAGCTGCCAGATATCTCTCCAATAGCACAGGCACTCTCTCTTTGGAGATATCCTCAACATTATGCTGGCTCAATTACCTCTTACCAGGATTGGATGATTTTTTTTTTTCCAGAATAAATTTTTATTTGTGTCATTTCACATACAATTCCATAAATTACATAATGATATCATTAACCTCTACATATATGGCTATTTCATGTCTAGAGTTTCTTAATTTATTCTTAATTACAGGTGAAAAATATATCATAACAGATGAAAAATATTAGTACTTGTGATTAAATAGATAATAAACTAACCTTTCACCATTACTTGTTTAGCCATAAAGAGAGAGGGCAAAGAGCATTATACTGTCTGAGATGCCACTCTATTACGGCCCTGTACCTTTTCTCTTCCCCTGTTTATTCATTAAAAAACCCTATCATACCCACTCCGTTAATCCATTCCCCCCCCTCTCCTCCTCCCCTAGATCCAAACTCGTTCCCTCCCCTAAAAAAAGAGAAGAAAAAAAAAGCAAAACAAAACAAGACAAAAAAAAAAAGAAATTGCACAAGAAAGGGAAAAGAGGAAAGATGCTATTCCTCATTTTTTTTTCTTTTTTTTTCACTTCCTTCCTTCCCTCTTTCCTTTTATAAATATTGTTGCATCTCTATTGAGCCAATAAAAGCCCTCCATGGTCTCCATTTTTCTACAAATATCTCATGTCTATTATATGCACGAGCTGTCAGTTCTTCCATTCGCATTATGTGGTTCAGTTCCAATACCCAATCCCGGATCTCAGGGGTGATCACTTGCCTCCAATATCGTGGAATTATCGCCCTTGCTGCTTCCAATTAAAAAAGAAAAAAAAATAGGTGTCTTGTGGGACAGGTTAATACCTCTAATTCCTTTGAGGGGATATGCAGTATGCATTGCCTTCCTCTGGTGTTGTTAATGGTGTTGTTAATTCGTGACCTTGTGCTAGTGTTGGTCCCTCTTTCTTCCCATCAAGTTATTAAGTTGTTATTTATTCATTCTAGTGATATACGTGATTATTGTGATCATTGACCCCCCACTCCACTCTACTTGGATGATTTATTGGATGATTTAAAAAAAGCTGCTGTTAATATTTATTACAGGCAATTATATAGCACCAACAATTTGCAGCACTTTACATACTGTAAACACACACCTAGACATATCAGTCCTGCCCTCAAAAAGCTTACAATCTAAGGAAAGCCACACAAGCACAGGGAGAATATACATACTCAATGCAAATAGTGTCTTGCAAAGGCTTAAAACCAATAGCCCTAGTGCTCCTCAGCAGAAGCGCTAGCCACTGAGCCATTGTGTTGCCCACTACTGTACAGCATGACAATTGTTTTGTGGAAACTCTGTATAGAGCACCATCCATCCACTTAAAACAAGTTACCAACCTGCAATTAAGGTATTTTATCATCTGAATATTAGGTGGCTATATTTATTGACCTGTTATCGTGACCTCACCAAAATGGGGTTACACTGTTATGCTCTGTGCTGCCTGGACATCTTTCTTCAAATCCGTGGAGCTAAATCTGTGACATAAGATGGTACAACTCTGACATCTTGTTGCAAAACTAGCCACACTGGTATCGCCTTTATTCAGAATAGCATTAGTACTAATTCTTGAACTTCTATAAACAACATGGCCAGGATCTTGATAAACCCAACACAAATTGGTCCTTCAACCATACAGCTGGAGAAGTCTACAGGTGAACCTTCTTAGCTCTCCTGCTACCATGATCAAAATACCACTAGGACCTTGATCTACAAGTCCTGTGAATGTATTCCAGCCAGCAAAGCTTGTGAGAGCAGGAAGATAGAGTCTATAGAGAGATTGCATCTGTGTTATGGCAAGAAACCTGGTAACGTATGTCCCTTCTACCCTCTTCCTTTTGAATTAAAATAATTGTGCTAAGTTCATTTTTAAAGTAACTAGCATCCATCCTTCATTCAATTCTGTTAAAAAGAACCAACGTTGAGATGAGTGTGAGTGGTACCTTATTGCTCCAGTTGATAAATTTCACACACATTCCCAAAACTGAGTAACTGAGATTGCTCAATTACTCTGCCCCCCCTTCTTGTATACGCAAACCAACAGCTCTTGTAAAGTATGTAGTGACTGTGGAATAGTTTTATGCTTCCTTTGTTCCGTTGATCTTAATCACAAGACTCAGAGGTGTAAGAATTATCCATGAGTCCAGTATCCTGACCACTATGCCTAATGTGATAAGAAAGTAACAAAAAATTGTGTGAAAGACACCGTATAGTAAATCTCTGGATATGAAACCATAATACCCCAATATCTCAACTATTACGTAATACTGCAAACTGTGCTGGATGACTTCTTCCAACCTTCTTGGCCTACCAAACAAAGCAACTGCACAGGATCTATGGACACCTTCAGATTACAGAAGACACCCTTCCCCAGCCAAGTGTCCTCAAGAAAAATGCTATCAGCCAGTTTGAGTTTTCCTGGGTGATGGCTAGTGAAGGGAATGATGTTTTCTTTTTAGACATTTCTCAGGCACTTTGAAACAAGGCCCATAATTATATAATAAATGCATTATTTTATGTATAATGAGCGTAAACCAAACGCAACCACCTTTTTTTGTTTTTATTAAAAAAAAACTGTTCTGGGCAAATTTACTGTGTAAAAATCACCCATTAATGTATGTATTCATTCAAAATCATGTTTTATTGCTACTAGCTCAATTACCTAAAACCAGAAATAATGAAAAAAATCTGGAACACCGAGATGCTACCTCAGCTTAAAGCTACAATCAGGTTTCAGTGCACCTGCTTCTTCTAAATGTTGGGGAGGAAAGAACGGTACTTAAGAAGGATTGCAGCAGAGATCAGGTGAAACGTCACCAATGTGGTTATAGTAACTACTAGTTCAAGGAACAGGCAGAAAGCAGGACAGTGACATTGAGCCTCCAGAACTGCAGGCTCTAAGGGGTGTTGTCACACTACAGGAATAGCAGCCATTGTTGACATGTTTTAGCTGTGCATTTGACTGCTTGAATGGTGCTGCCCTAAACGTACATCTCCGATGTCAAAGTATTTTGCCTTCTTTTTGAAAATTCCCATCATGATGAATTATCTCCAATAAAACATATAAACATATGCTGCTCATGGATTATTTAAAGTGAAGTCAGTATGTCAATAAATGAGAACATATCCTCCTGCTCTGGTTGGAAAGCAGGCAATTATCATTTATTTTTTAAGAATTTAAAATGTAACTACTTGTCGTGTGATAACGCAGGTACCTTCCTGAAAAGCTCATCACCGTGGACTGTCTTACATTATTAGCAGCATGTGCATCAAACGTATACCCATATTAAAGGATTCTGTTAAGTAACTCGCATAAAAACCTTAGGGAGTGCAAACCATACCTAACAACCCTTGCCTATCTTTTGTCTAAGACAATTCACTGTCTTTTCAATCAAATGTGTCATTCGGCAAGTGGCTGGGCTGCTCATGATGGTTATAATGACTCCTGTATAATAAGTCAGCATATGATGTATACATAATAGATGTACATAAAACAATAGGCCAGACATCATGTCTGCACAACTTCTTGATCTTTTACATAAACCTGTCATGTATCTTGGCCCTTATCTCTGTAGGGAAGAGGAAGGTTATTTTTTTGGTAAAATGTAATCTATGCGGTAAAATAATCACAGACACTAGAAAACGGTTTCGTTCACTCCAGCTCACACATACTGCGTATTACATCTTTTAATAGCTGGAGGTAAACATTCCCCGTCTTTCCACACAGTCAAAAGACTTCCTTTTTCCTTTACTGCCTTCGCAGCTGTCACAGAACAAAGGGACAAGTGAATTTAGTTGATTGGTGTTACATAAAAAGATCCAAGACGAAAAACGGTGTGTCACTTGTAAAGGGCTGCGAGTAAAAGCTATCTAAATCTCATCATTAATTCTTTTTTTTTTTGTGTGCAAGTTGAATAACTCGTATTCTTTCTGACAGACAGCAATGTTTCGTGCACACTTACGGAATAGATAGGTGAGAAATACATTATGAGAAGTATAAAAAAACAATGGCAACATTGAGGCAAGCCATAATATGCCTATCGATTGTACACTGCAGCATTAGTTATACAGGCTTTACACAGGTAGAATCTAATCACTATAATCTTATAATCTGTAACATGTTGATGTAATCTTAAAAATCATTATCAGTATTTTTAAATTTGCAACTTTCATTATACTACCTGGTGATCCTGCCATGACAGTTCTTGTTCAGCTGCTTCCTGTTATGGGAGGACAATGCTCTGTCTCCATCTCCTAATTGCTTTTCTGCATTGTAACTTTGTTACATCCGCTTCTGCTGTAGCGATACTTTGCTTTTAATACTCTTCGATACTGAGTACCGATACTGGTGCTTCCGCTGGCAATATGATTGCTCCATGCTGTCTGGCAGGCTTGATTGTGCTTGGCCGGGAAACCAGCTTCCCAGCCAATCAGCATCGAGCCGGCTGTTCGGCCGGCTCAATGCTGGTTGGACGGGAAGCCAGTTTCCCGGCCGAGCATAATCAAGCCAACCAGGCAGCATGGAGCAATCAGCCGGCTTACCGGCCAATCAGGAAGCTGGAAGGCAGGTAATTTCTCGCCGCCCAGCTTCCTGATCGTACGGGAAGCTGGCTCCATGTTCTCCTACGGCACTGAAGTTCCAGTATCCGGGGTAGGTATGGGAGCATTTACTAGTATCGGTATCGGTGCATCCCTAATACGCGGCCATGCTGATCCTCATTGCACAAGCATATTTATCCTTTGTGACATGAGGAATCCCATCCTGAGCAATGATGTGCACTGATCGAGAGTAAACATAGGAAAAGGGCAAAGTGTAAAGAGCATAAAGGACATCAGCAACATGGAGATGAAAAAAAGGTTTTAGAAGGTTAAAGGCTACCGTAGGGTATACACGATTAGACTTTCAAGCAAATTAAATCAATTTTGGAAGGTTTGTTGAACTTTCTAATCATTATTGGGGTCAAATCGATGATCGATTCCAACCGAAATCGATCATTGATTTGACCCCAAAAAAATCAAAGAAGCATGTTGGAAAATGTTTCTTGATGGAATGAAATTATAACAGTGAATGTGGTTTTCGTTCAAGAAACTCTATTAATTCCAGAGTTGAATGTTAAATGAAAACGAAAATCGCACTAAATTTCGAACGGCAATCGGCAAGTCCCTGATGGCATTATCAAATCACGGGATTTTTTGTATGAATGCTTTTTTGAAAAGCTAAAAGTGTATACCATACTTTAGTTTACCTTTCTTAATATGTTTCATGTTACACCCATATTTAGGGTGTAACATGAAACATGGTCAAATCACAGACCTCCCCACACTCTTTTGACAGGATCTATGATAGAAGAAACTACAAGTCCATTGACACTTCCTCCTGTTTATGTTAGTGCATGTTCATACCTAGGTATGGACATGGATGGCAGGAAGAGTCTGCAGGAGCCAGAGCATTGCACCCATGTTGGTTTACTGGCCCCTATGCAAAAAAATAATAATAAATGCACATTTTTTACTTTTATGAAGAAGTGTGCATTTATTTTTATTTTTATTTTTTTGTAAAAGTTTGAATTTACTTTTAAAATAGTATTTTACAAAAGAAAAAAATTGATTCTTCATGATGCAATGTGCTTTAGCAAACTAAATGTCATCCAGTAAGGAGTTACAAATGTAAAAGATCATATACAAAGGGAGTCACGTATGGCAAATAGTATTAAATGTACGTCATGTGACCAATATTAAGGTTAAATTAAGTTATTAGGAGATGCTGCAATTTGCATGATTAGACTTTACACTGTCCTCTCAAAGGGTCAGTCCACCTTAAGTTGATAATTCAGTGTCTGGCAGATGCTGAAATGTTTGTGCTTTAATTGCTGGATCTACCCATATGCTGTGGCCATTATGAGGGGTCCCTATGCTCACTGCTGGATTATTTATTTATTTTATATTATTACAACAAGAAGAGATGGAATGTACTAAGGTGGGTGACAACACCCAAAAATCCCAGATGTACAGGATCAGACTTGGGAGTTAAAACAGGGATCTCTGACTTAAGCCCGGGGATGACTCAGTCTACAAGGTTCCATTCATTTATAAATAATCTCTTTTTACAATTGTGATTAATTCATTCATGCAAGAAAAATCCTCATATAGAAAGTGCTTATATGTGGAGAGCAATGACACAGTAATGATACAGTGTGTTTACAAACATAAGAGTAAAGAATGGTAAGAATGATGACAATAAAGGGAGGAAAGGGCATTTGGTAATGGACAATTCTGGAGAAACCATAAGTCTTTACAAGTACCGAAGACTACTCTGAGCATAATAGCACAATAGCTCATTTCTTGAAATGTAGGATCTGCCAAACACTCACAATAAAATTCTCCAGACCACATATTTACATACATCAGCACCCACACTCTGGAGCTGCTTACCAAAACAAGTTTCATACAACTTAGCAGCCCAGGCACTGCACAGAGTTACAACCTGTCTAAGCAACCTGCCTTGAGTAAAGTGTTCATAAGGCCCCATTCAAACTTGCAATTGGAGCTACACTGCAAATTCCAACACCAGAATCTATGGATCCTGGCAGCTGGAATCACAGGTGTGTGTACATAGCTGCAGCCGCTCAGCCTATACAAAGTAAGGACAGGCTGATAGCGGCTGTGTGGATATATTTGAGTATCTACCAAATACCTGTTTGCCTGTTGTTAGGGACAGGTGATTGTCCCTGGATGCAGTTAATCTGCATCTGCATGACAGTTACCGTTCACGGTATATATCAGAAGGTGAATAAAAACTACAGGATTTTTTTTCTAACCCTCAAAATATATGTATACAAATCTGCTGCCATCTGCTCCAAAAAACTATGTATAATACATTAGGGTAGGTTGCAAATGATAAAATACATTATGTAGAGATCCAAACTCTGTGAGAGAAAATGGCCCAGGGACTCAAGTGGTTAAGATACCTTTTTTTAATTCCTTCTATACCAGGGGTAGGTAACCTTGGCACTCCAGCTGCTGTAAAGCTTCAAATCCCATTAGACTACTGCCTCTAGGATTCATCCCTGGGATTGTAACAGTCTTGCAATGCTCCATGGGATTTGTAGTTTTCCTACAGCTGGAGAGCTGAGGTTGCCTAGCCCTTTTCTACACCAAGTTTTGGTATTTTAGGAGCTAGTGATGACATTGTGCGTGTAATATATGAGCCCCTTTGAGAAGAACACACTTTAAAATAAAACAAAAAGGTCAACTTTGCTGCTATTAAGTAACAAAACAGCAGACACAGCCTATCAGACTCCCGTGAAAACAATTTTCCAAAAGCACAGGCACTCTGCTCAGTAATGGGAGTCTCAATCACTAATGCAATATTTCTCTCGGATTCAAAACTGGAAGAGTGTGAACTAAGCTGTCAAATGACAAAACCAGTGGACACAATCTCCGGTGAAAACAATTACCCAAAAGTACAGGAACTATGGGTCGTAGTCCATTTTTGAGACACTGATACAAAATCCACTAGGGAATGCTAGAAGAACAGGAAGCGTTCCAATCAAACCTTGAAATGAAGCCTTAAAGTGATATAAAAGTCAAAAGGATTTTCAGCTATTTCAAAGTCTGATGAAATCACTTACAATGGATGCTGCTTCTTGATGTTTAAATGTTTTAGTTTCCTGCAGAATCAGATGGTCCCCTGAACCCTGGTCCTGACTTCCTGTTTTAGAGTGACTCCTTTTTCAAGCAGACTGCTATGCAGTCATCCTTGTGTGCTAGTAAGCTGTGTGTGTCTCCACAAAGACACAGGAAATCAAGCTACTCCCCCCTGACCCTCCTCCCTCTTCCCTTCTCCAAGCTAGTAGATGAACAGTTGCTGGGGCCTGCTCTGAGCTGAGAGACTTGGAAGCAGCTGTTCAGAAACATAATGATTGTAAGTATTTGGTCAAAAATGTAAAGCAATGCTTTGCTGGGGGATGTATATTTATTTGATCTGGATTCATTACTGAAAAAAGTTTAAGCCTTTAATACTACTTTAACTTGCTCAAACCCTGCCCAAGAATATGTTTTAGTTTTGGTTAGAGTTTAGTTTGGTTTATTTTGTTTTATATTGCCTTATGTGTTGCATCTGGGATTTTACCTCACTTAATGTCCTGGTAACCACATAGGGGTGTGGTGGATCAATGGGCATACAGACAGAAATAGAAACCTGACAGAAGATATAAGCCTGCCCCACCCGACCCAACTGATACAGTCTGTGGCAAAGGATAAGAAAGATTTGCTCACTTTCAGACCGGGCAGAGAGTGAGAAAAAGATAGTAGTAGTTGGTCACATTCAACTGGACTTGTTTTGTATTGTTGTAGAAGTTTCATAGCTTATCCAGGCCACTTTTCCAGTTCTAATAAGTATCAAAAACATATCCAATATTTATATCCACACAGGTAGGACAGACACCTTAATCCAATCCATGTCAAGGCAGATGTCTTGGTGTCAAAAATTCTGCAAAGGTGTTAATAATTCGATTTACATGAAGTTGTTAATTGTTTCCAAGTCACCAGGTTAGAGATGTAGAGATGTTAAAATAGCATTTAATGTTAAAGACAAATAGTTTATAGGCCCCGACCCTGTTCAGAGATGTTTATTCCGGTTTGACATAGATGGCCCCTTTCACTCGTCTTCCAAATTAGTTGTCCTCTCCAAATGTGCACCCCATTTTCCTGTAAGAATGTTGCAAGGATGAGATTATGTAACTAGAACAGGGGGTGTTCTACAACTTTTACATCTCTTTTCCTGTTTTTGGACAATCAGCATCTGTCATGACACATTCCATGGTGATTGAATTCAGGGGGTTGATTAACTAAAGGAAAATGGGCTGTTCACTTTGTAAGGGAACTTGCACTTTGTCAGGGAACTTCCTTTAGCTTAGTGAATGAGGTGAAGCTCTGCTGACTTACATCATTTAATTATGTACAAGCAAAAATAATGTTTTTTTCCTTGCTCGTGATTGGGTATTCTTTGCGAAGTGTATTTTTTCACCACATTTACTAAGCTGAGGCAACTTCCCTTAAATAACGCATTTGCCTTGAGTAAATAAACCCCATAGCAACATCAATAGATCTATTACCTTTCATTGAAAAAACACAGCCATGGTGTTGGGTTTCTTATATGGTCCTGAAATTCTACTGAGACCTTTAATATATTTCTTATATATTTTTAACCCGTAACCAAGACTCATCTAGTTTTACAATTTTCAGCAGTGAATACACATCTCTTCTTTATAAGTTCAATATATTTTATTATTAGAACGAGAGCAGTTCTTGCAAAAATAATATCTTAAAGCTTATGTACGGATTAAGCAATAAATGTTGCAATACGAGGGACATAACCCGCATATAGCTTTTTCAAGTTTGTTAGCTTTCATCAGTGTGAGATACACAAACCATCCTCTAAATTGTTAAGGACTTCTACTCAATACAGAATGCACAAAAATAGGAAACTCCATAGTGTACTCCATAAACAACATTAAAATGTTAATAGGATAACATGTACTCACAAACATAAATTATAAAAATGCATCCAAGTCAGATCAAATCTCCTAGTGCAGATAGCAACGCTGCCACTTCTCGGTATACTCCCAGGCTCCTCCCTATGTACATTATGTCTAGGCTACATGGGACTTCATCAGACCCCTGCTACCTGTACTAGTGCTGCTATCTGTACCAGGAGATCTTATCTGACTTGGATGTGTTTTTATCATTTATGTTTGTGAGTATGTTTTATCCTATTAAAGTTTTAATGTGGTTCATGGAGTACACTATGGAGTTTCCCATTTTTGTTTCCATTTACTAAACTCATTAAACTGAGTGGGAGTGCAGCAAGTGTGTCACCATTGGAGATAATTATAAACACAAACCGCAGAGTGGAAGAGTATCTGTCTATCGCAAATACTGGATTTCTTCCCGCCCGAGATTGAAAAAGGGAATATGTGTTTTTCAGACCTTTACAATATAAGGTCACTTTTGTAGGCGAGAGTTATTCTATTGGGAGCGGACAGCACAAGTCACAAGGAGCACGGAGGATTTTGTTTTGCCATGTCACTCAATCCATTACCCATATAAGATTGGGGTCCACAGCCTTTATATCTTTGCACTAAGCACTTGGTGTATTATTCTAAAGTGGACTTTTTTATGTCTATTGCACTAAATACATAATTGATGCACTATTATCATAGTGGATATTTTGATAATATTTATATATCTGTTGCAAATCAGCACGGTGTTAAATATAATTATCACAGAAGTCTATTTAAATATTTAGGGGTATGAGCGAGGCACACTATTGATTTAATATTGTTTGCATTCTGGATATCATTACTAAAAATTAGTGCCTGCTGCTGAGTTAGTAGCTGAGCGCTAAGTTCTGAATTTGATATGTGAAAGGTGCGACACATTTTTTATATATTTTTGAATTTATTTTTCTTGTGAAAGGTGCAGTTTAAAAAACTGAATATACAAAGAAATTGAACTTCACTTTGTTGATTAACTAAATTTTCTCTTTGCAAATGGAATGTTTAGTCTGCTAAATGAATGAGAAAGGTTGTGCACTTATAAAGTAAAAATAAATACATTTCACTACAAAATCATTTTAAAATTTTTTATAGAGCCCTGAGCATGCCATTTTAGGATTATTACATTAGGAAGATCAACCCTTTCTGTACTCTCTGTACTAACTGTAGTTAAAATCTTGCAAGAGAGAGTTTATTTACCTTATCAAAAAAGTCTGAAGGTAACCAGCTCCTGCCGTGCTCTCCCAGAATGCTCTGTGACACCGGTGGCATGGGTGCACCCTATATTAACCCCTTCATGACTGAGGCCCTTTTTTCAATTTTTGCACCCATGTTATATTCCACATTTTAGGCCTGAAAATGACGTAAAACCCCCCAACATTATATATTTTCTGAATGCCAAGACCCTATAGAATAAAATGGTGGTAGTTGAAAATGTTTATGTTGCGCAATATTAGCGCAACTCCTTATTAAACCCCAAAATTTAGTGACAAATTTAATTAAATGCCCCAAAACACAACAAATTACCCATTTTTTAAATGAAATATAAAAGATGAGGTTACAACGAGTAAAACGATACCCAACATGCCCAGTTTACAGATTGCGTGCGACCGTGAAACGGCGAAAAACTGCAGTACCCCAAAAA
>NW_017306405.1:1586508-1596551 GCF_000935625.1 Nanorana parkeri | reverse complement strand
CGGTGGCTGACGGTGCACTCCAGCATCCCGCCCAGCTCAATAATGTCACTAGTTGCCAGGATCTGAGCATGGACGTTCTGGCTTGTCCCGAGGTGATCGGTGATGTCAGTGAGCTGGGCGGTAAGCCACCCTGCACAAAGCATCCCAGGTCCCAGAGCTCTTAGCAACCTGGGAGGCTTTAGCCACCCCCACCACTACCCGGCCCCTCCCCAATGAGATGCCGCCTGATGCCACCACTTCAGGCTGCCTCATTATAGGGACAGCCCTGGATATGGATATAAAACATGAGCTTTTTGACAAATAAGCATAAAACAAAAACAAAAAAACTAACTTAAAATTGACCCATAGTATCATAGTTTCCCTTTAAAGAGAGACACTGCTGTTTGCCACCCAGGGAAAAGTGTATGATAACAATGCACCTTTCAAGATAACATTACTGCCTCTCCCTATGTGACACTGTACAGGTGTAATGGTTGGCCACTCAGGCCCAAGCACTGTCACATGGGGTAGTCACATGATCCTCCATACTCAGAATCCCCACTGCGTTAGATCAACTGTCAAGGCTATCAGCAGGCACTGTCAGTTTCTCTGAATGGATGGCAGTGTCTCTTTAAGGTTGAATGGGCTGAAAGGACCAAATAGCCCTATGCTAGAAATGCATCGCCTACTTAAAACAGAAGGTATACACCGTTTGTAGAAACAATTTTCTCACCTTTATTACATGCATTTCGTTGGAAGAATAATATGACCTGAGACTAAAACTATTAATTATGATCTGGAATTAATAGCACACTACAGACAAGCTCTTTCATTACAGAACAGTGTATTTTGCAAGAATGGTTCCTTTTCAGCAATGGCTATAATTGTATCAGAGGCTCCATGCTAGATTTTTTTACACAAAGAAAATGGGTGAAAATACATGAATCTCCTGCCTGCATTGTCATATGCCAATATAACATCTGTCCTAGCCACTTAATACAACATTCATAATTATAAAGACAATCCTCAGCCCCAAAAGAAAGAGAAAAAAAGGCTTCCTAGCTGTCAGTCTTTGGTTTTGGAGACGAGCCACTGAGTTAATTTAAACCCTAATGTAAACAATACAGCCATTTGAAAACAATCGTAGAGTGGCAATGATTAGCAGACACCTGGGCAGAAACAGTTTCTGGCCTGTTGTTGCCAGGAATAATATGCTGGATTATGTGGGGATACATTTCACTATATTATTCTTTTCACCAAAAAAAATAGGATATGCCATTTTTACTGGATCTGTTCTCATTATGTATATTTTACTTCAATCTGCTCTCAACTCTGTTTATTGCGAAATTTCAAACTGCATTACCATTGTGGACCTTCAAGGTCACAGTTTTAACATTTAAAGTATTTAATAAAAAAAAAAAATTAAAAACATAATTTTTGGTGTTAAATGCTTTTCTAATCAGAGCACTGTGACTTAGACTTGTCACCCAAGTAAAGTAAGTGAATAAAACGTTCCATTTTACAAAGGAGAGTCAAATTCTATCATAAATTACATATTCGATATTTAAATGTGTTGATGGAGAAGAATGAAATAAGTTTGTTATCTAGAGTTCATGTCTGTTATAAAGAAAGAAATGTCCACTGGGACACCCCGCAGGGTGTATTAGGCTCATTTACTAAAGCAGTAGAGATTGTTCAGTTAGGAAAGAGAATGTTCAGTTTGCAAGGTAAATGTTACTAAATTAGCTGAACCAATGTTCACTTTCAATACCTATTCATGTGTTGGCAAGCTCGGACACTACCTAAATGCAATGCTGCTTTGCCCGTTGAGGATGCCCTGGCATTCAAGCATACAGGGAGCAAAGAAGGCTGCAACAGGTATGTGTTGGTACCTCTAGGTGCCTTATACCTGCTAGTATCTATATTATTTTTTAAGTGACCAAGTCAATTTAAAGTCTAATCCCAGCTTGGATATTGAAATAAAATTTTGATTTGATCACCCAGCAGCTACTGAAAGCGACAAAGCAGCTCCAGCTGCTATACTTACCCAATTTCCAGTGCTGTTCCCCACAGGCTCACCAATTCTGCAATGTGTAGTAATTTCTCTTCCAGGTTAAATTATGCTCTGTGTCCTTTATCTTATGAACCATCTCCATGCTTCCTCGTCACCTGGTGACGATGGAGTATGGAGGCGGCTTCCCGGCTGATCAGGAAGCTGTGTGGTGAATCATTACACAGCGCCTGGCTTCCTTAATGGGACTTCTGGTATCGTTGTTCGTTATTGGCGAGTTCCAAAAAAAAGTTATAGGTACTTATACTCGAAAACCGGTATCGGTGGAATCCCTAGTTATGATCCTTGAAATGAAAACCTGCCCCATAATATGCCTGCGGCATTTACATTTTCAAGAGCAGTGGGATAAAGTTTGAATCTACTTCGCAGCCCCAGTTTGGCAATGTCTTTCACATTATTCTCTTAAGCCACCTATCCAAGTGAGTTCTCCATATTTGCAAAAAGAAATGTCACTAGAGGGCACTAAAAGGGTGAATATGGTTTTGGGGTTTTCCCAGCCAGTCTCAAGGTCCCACCATCAGTTCATTTGTTCATATTCATACAGGCAGCCAAATAACATTGCTGAGAAATGAATTACCTGACCAATACATATGTGAAGTTACCTGAAAGCATACGGTGTTGGTGGGATTGGATGGTACGTTAGGGGACACTTCTCTAGTGTATTGTCAATAGGGATACTTACATGGGGAATCTAATTAGATTACGGTAGATCTGAAAAAGCTTGGCAGGTGAAATCTGGATTGGTTATACTTGCTAATCCTAAAATCCTAGCTCATCATCTCAAAATGTGCAAGAGCAGTGTGATTGACAGTTTTGTTGAGAACTTTAAAAGCCAGACAGCATTGTTGAACATTGCCCTCACACCACTGAAAAAATTGAAAAATTAATTTAGGTGTAGTTAATTTTTATTGCTTAAACCTTTATTTTCCTGTGTAGCTGTGAGCCCAACTCGTTGCTATAAAACAGCATAGACTTTCTCAGTTCTTTGCACTAAAGTTAAGGCTTAGACTACCTAAAAGATGTATTTTAGTCATAAACGGATAGTGCTGGGCAGAGTCACTGTCTGTTCTTGTGTATGCTGTGGACTCAAACAGCAAGATTTCTCTGTCACAGTTCCTAAGGCTGTTACTCGCAACCCTAAAATTGTACCCCTCCTAATACAGCAGGGTTCTGTTTGTTGTCTTTCTTGTTGTCTCCATTATATATAGTAAATCAAAAATCCAATCAAGAGAGTGGAACCCCTTGTGATTGCAATGGTAAATGTAAACTCCAATGCAGGAATTTCTTAAAGACCATACCAAACCTTTTGAGGCCTATCCATAAAGTTGTAAAATTAAACACAGTTGCTATACACTGCACTTTAGCTGCATTTACAATCATGTTCTCTCTGCTATTTATATGTGTTCATAAAAAAGAGACAAAGTGTACAGTGTTGGGAATAGATTGCTGTGTCAAAGACATCATTAGACAATACAGAAGCAGGGACACAAGAATAAGATTGCATATATGTGTAGACACCGCGCTCCCACACCAACCTACTACCCATTAATATATTGCAAAATATGGGATTACCTCTACAGATAATCCTGTAAATACCATGTTCATATAAATATAACGTTGTGAAACAAAGAAAACAAATTATTAAAATAAAATATTCCTTCTATCCATGAATATTCATATCATATTAGATTAAAGTTTATAGTCCACTATTGTGATTAATTGGAGCTTCAAAAGAATTCTCCGTGCTCCATCTCCGTGTGCTCAATCTCTAAGCCACTCACCAGATTCTCCAGACCATAGAGGTGGTCTATTAACACTTTATCCACTCTTTCCTTCTAGGTGTTTTTATCTCCCCACCGAATCCCAATAGTTAGCAGATTCTTCAGACAATGTTAACGTTTTATCCATTTCCTTCCCTCTGTGCGTTTGTTTCTCCACAGAATCCCAAATAATTAGCTCACAAATCGATCAGGATATTTTCATTTTCCAGAAGATATAAGAAACCAAAATCGCACATGGCAACGTTGACATAACCTGCAATTGATTTGAAAGTTTCAAAGGATGGTGTCACATTAGCCTAAGAAGTCAGAGGGATTGATCTGATAGTATTGGCCAAGTCTGTTTTTTTTTACAGCGCTGAATTATGTCGTTTTTAGATTATTGGTGAATAAAACATTATCAAAAGATTTTATGCCATGTGCGATTTTGGTTTCTTATATAGTGTCACTTTCTCTGGCCTTCAACTCCTGGATGAAGATAACATGCATCACCAATGGGGAAAACTGAGGTGTTCCTATCTGCTCCTTCACAGAGGTTTCTCTTACAACGTGTAACCTCAGGCATAGAAGATCTGATTGATCACCATCCACACTGTCCTTAAGCTGGCCAGGTCAATACGTAACCCAGTAGTAAACAAGTAAAACAAGAATGGACAGGGCAATAGAAAACCATGAGAGGCCATATATATAAAAGACTATGGTAATTACATAGTTAAAGTAGATGTAAACCCTAACGCCAATGTCACACAAGCAATTCTGTTGGTGCTGGCTGGCGACAAAGCCCTTAATGGCAGGATCACCAGGTATTTTTTAATGAAAGCTGCAGATTCAAAAAATATTGAAAATTACTTTTGAAATTACTATCAAAAAAGGTTATATGAAACTTTTAGTGACTGGGTTTACAGCTACTTTAGTATGGTTAAAAAAGACCCAAGTCACTTCATTTTTACCTGTAATTCAAGCTCAGTGACACCTAAAAGAAGACAAAACCATAGCCAAGGCTTGTTCCGGTCCACTGTATGTCCCAAGTATTGTACTGCTCAGAATAAAGCCCATTTACTGAAAATGACCTAGTTATATTTCAGTATCAGATGTGTACTGCCTCTGGCAGTGCACTCCAAAGACTATCCTATGGGTGGATTTGGTATGTTTTTAATGGATTGGACTGGTAGGCATTGGCCAAGGATGGGCACCTAAACTGCACATGGAAAACCCACAGGTCATTTCAACACACAGTTTTCCTTAAACAAAGCTCACGGCAGCTGCCAATTCATGCTCACTTATCTTGAACTTGTGATAAAATACATACAAGCATGAAGCTATCTCTCTGTACCAAGAAAACCTTTAAAAATTAAAACACATTGTAGTATAGTAACATAGAACATCATCATAATGACACCTGCAGATGACGTTTTCACATTCAGCTCTGTAGTAATTTTCAGTAGTAGAGCAATAATATAGGACAAGCTGTATAGAGAGTGCTGTAACATCATCCAGCAGCTGCCATACACCTGTGCTCAGAGCAGTGTGACAGGCTGTGACAGAATGTCATATTAGGCTAATACATGGCCAAAGGATAACATATTGAAGAGGGAGAGTGCAGGGGTAGAGAAATATTTTTCTCAAATGAGAGCAGGTGGGTTTAAATGCAAGCCAATGAAAATCGATCACCACTATTACTGATGAGTGGATAGATTCCCATCAGTTCAGATCAGACCTGGATTTAACACATGCAAGTTATCCTGGATATCCACTGTCAGTAAAAAAAAAAAATGACTATGAAAAAAAAATCTAATAAGGTCAGTGTGATGTGTACCTGTCAATTGGTGTCCACCACAGGGGGTGTACCAGTCGACTGGTGTCCACTAAAGGCAGGGGCTGAATGGCAACTTTTAGCCCAGGGGGCAAGTACAACAAAGAGGCCCATGGTGCAGCAACTTGGCCCACCTCCAGCTTTGCCTCTTCTCTCCGCCCGTCTGCCACTTTTTCCATCCATGTTAAGGTAGTGTGAATGGTCAGGTGATGTGAGGACTCACTAGTCAGTCCATGAAAGGGGTGACTGGCTGGGGGATGGGCTGCTGCACATTATACAGCAATGCAGAATAATACCATCAGCTATAGATGACTACAAATCCTAACAATACATTATACAGCAATACAGAATACCATCAGCTATAGAGGACTACAAATTCCAGCAATACATTATACAGCAATACAGAATACCATCAGCTATAGAGGACTACAAATCCCAGCAATACATTATACAGCAGTACAGAATACCTTCAGCTATAGAGGACTACAAATTCCAGCAATACATTATACAGCAATGCAGAATTATAGTATACTAATGTTTTACATACTCTTTGCTGCTCTGCTCCGGGGTGTCAGCCTCATGTCTTGGTCAGAGGGTCTCAGGAGACGTGTGGAGGTCTCAGAAGCGGTGGGGAGGGTCTTATCAGAGGGGGATGTGCGGGTGGCGGAAGAGCTGTAAGCAGGCACCATGTGGTTCCCCAGAAGACTGCTGCGTGCTCCTCAGCAAACGTAAGTAAAGCACCGGTATCAGTTTTTAGTATCAGGGCACTCTCACCAATACTGGTATCAGGGCACCTCTGGTCTGAAGACCTTTGTAGGCGTCAAAAATCATAAAAAAAAAAATGACTATGAAAAAAAAATCTAATAAGGTCAGTGTGATGTGTACCTGTCAATTGGTGTCCACCACAGGGGGTGTACCAGTCGACTGGTGTCCACTAAAGGCAGGGGCTGAATGGCAACTTTTAGCCCAGGGGGCAAGTACAACAAAGAGGCCCATGGTGCAGCAACTTGGCCCACCTCCAGCTTTGCCTCTTCTCTCCGCCCGTCTGCCACTTTTTCCATCCATGTTAAGGTAGTGTGAATGGTCAGGTGATGTGAGGACTCACTAGTCAGTCCATGAAAGGGGTGACTGGCTGGGGGATGGGCTGCTGCACATTATACAGCAATGCAGAATAATACCACAAGCTATAGATGACTACAAATCCTAACAATACATTATACAGCAATACAGAATACCATCAGCTATAGAGGACTACAAATTCCAGCAATACATTATACAGCAATACAGAATACCATCAGCTATAGAGGACTACAAATCCCAGCAATACATTATACAGCAGTACAGAATACCTTCAGCTATAGAGGACTACAAATTCCAGCAATACATTATACAGCAATGCAGAATTATAGTATACTAATGTTTTACATACTCTTTGCTGCTCTGCTCCGGGGTGTCAGCCTCATGTCTTGGTCAGAGGGTCTCAGGAGACGTGTGGAGGTCTCAGAAGCGGTGGGGAGGGTCTTATCAGAGGGGGATGTGCGGGTGGCGGAAGAGCTGTAAGCAGGCACCATGTGGTTCCCCAGAAGACTGCTGCGTGCTCCTCAGCAAACGTAAGTAAAGCACCGGTATCAGTTTTTAGTATCAGGGCACTCTCACCAATACTGGTATCAGGGCACCTCTGGTCTGAAGACCTTTGTAGGCGTCAAAAATCATGTGTAATAACACTAGCTAGGACTCTGTCACCCGTTATGCGCGCCAAAACTTGCTCCGCTCCCCTTCCGCTTTTTCTGTGAGGAGTTTACAACACAGAGTGCAGGGGTCAATGGTGTAATGTAGAGGTCAGTATGTAACCCAGTGCAGTGGTCAGCGGTCAGTATGTAACCCAGTGCAGAGGTCAGCGGTCAGTATGTAACCCAGTGCAGAGGTCAGCGGTCAGTATGTAACCCAGTGCAGAGGTCAGCACTTAACGCAGTGCAGAGGTCAGCAAGTGACGCAGTGCAGAGGTCATCATGTAACGCAGTGCAGAGGTCACTATGTAATGCAGTACATCAGTCAGCATGTAACACAGTGCAGCGGTCAGTATGTAATGCAGTGCCGTGGTCCGTAATGCAACGCATCAGTCAGCATGTAATGCAGTGCATTAGTCAGCATGTAACACAGTGCAGAGGTCAGCAGTCAGTAACGCAGTGCAGCAGTCAGCATGTAACGCAATGCAGCGGTCAGTATATAACGCAGTGCAGCAGTCAGCATGTAATGCATGCAGCAGTCAGCATGTAACACAGTGCATCGATCAGTAACGCAGAGCCGCAGTCAGCATGTAACACAGTGCAGCAGTCAGCATGTAACGCAGTGCAGCTGTCAGTAACATGGTGCACAGTCAGCATATAACGCAGTGCAGAAGTCAGCATGTAACGCAGTGCAGAGGTCAACGGTACGTAACGCAGTGCAGAAGTCAGCATGTAATGCAGTGCAGCTGTCGGTATGTAATGCAGTGCAGTAGCCAGTGCAGCAGTCAGAATGTAACGCAGTGCAGCAGTCAGCATGTAACGCAGCGGTCAGTAACAGAGTGCAGCAGTCAGAATGTAACGCAGTGTAGCAGTCAGCATGTAACACAGTGCAGCAGTCAGCATGTAACGCAGTGCAGCGGTCAGTTACATAGTGCGGTAGTCAGCATGTAACACGGTGCAGAAGTCAGCATGTAACGCAGTGCAGTGGTCGGTATGTAACGCAGTGCAGCAGTCAACATGTAACATAGTGCAGCAGTCAGCATGTAACGCAGTGCAGCGGTCAGTAACGCAGTGCAGCAGTCAGAATGTAACACAGTGCAACCGTAAACATGTAACGTAGCACAGTGGTCAGTAACTGAGTGCAGCAGTCAGCATATAATGCAGTGTAGCAGTCAGCATGTAACGCAGTGCAGCAGTCAGCATGTAACGCAGTGCAGCGGTCAGTAACGCAGTCCAGCAGTCAGCATGTAACGCAGTGCAGCGGTCAGCATGTAACGCCATGCAGAGGTCAGTAATGCAGTGCAGCAGTCAGCATGTAACGCAGCACAGAGGTTACACAGAAATAACAGGGACTTACAGTGACTCTTTTCCTCTCCTGTTTCAAGTGCTGTGCCATCTTTTTTTCCTCTCCTGTGGGGGTCACCTGCATGTTTTCAGGTGATTCCAGCCACTTTCGGCTGTCCTCCCTTTAGGACCCAGGCAGACAGTCAGTAGAAGTGCAGTCTCCCTCCAGCCAATAGCAGAAGAAGTGGGTGGAGGCAGCTGCCGAGGAGCTCGAGCACTACACGGGCTTATGACAGGCAGCTGAAGAGCCTCTTCTCCTCTTCCTCTGCAGGATCCAAGCGGCCAAGAGGGGAGATTGCCGCTGCGCTGGCGGCCGTTTCTACAGGCACCAGAGAGGCCCGGGAGGCAATTGCCACCCTGCCCCCCGGCCCAGTCCGCCCCTGACTAAAGGGGGTGTACCAGTCCATTGGTGTGCACCATGGGGGTTTACCAGTCCATTGGTGTCCACCATGCGGGGTGTACCAGTCCAATGGTGTCCACCATAGAGTCCACACTGTACTAAACTAAATATAGGGTCAAAGGGGTTTTGACCTCTCCTACTAGAATACAACTTAGAAATGTAATAAAGGACTATATATGACTAAATAAAAGCATCATACTCAAACCTTTTCCAATCTGAAATGTAATGGATCTATGTGCTGCCTCTCATGGTCAGAGCCAGGGGCTGAAAACTGAGCACAGAGAAAGAAGTTATATTTTGCAGATCTGACTGGATGTCCTATTTCTATAGATATGATATATGGGTGTATATATACAATGAGTGGCCAGATTATTATGACCACCCCATCAGTACTTCGTTGGGCCACCTTTTGCCTTCAATACTGCGGCGATTCTTCTTGGCATTGACTCCACGAGATGTTGAAAGGTGATGCAACGAATCTGACACCATGCGTGATGAATAGCACTGTCTGTGAGATTTGATGGTTGTGGAACCAGCTGCCTGATGGCTCTTTCAACTTCGTCCCACAAATGCTCAATTGGATTGAGATCTGGTGATTGTGGGGGCCACCTAAGCAAGGTAAAGTCTCCCTCATGTTCTTGAAACCACTCCTACACAATACGAGCACCGTGGCATGGCGCATTGTCTTGTTGGAAGAAGCCATCTCCATTGGGATACGCCATCAACACGATAGGATGAACTTGATCAGCAACGATACTTTGGTATGTTGTGCTATTCAGAGGTTGTTCCACACGAATTAAAGGGCCCAAATCATGCCAGGAAAACATGCCCCAAACCATAACACTGCCCCCACCAGGTTGAAGGGTTGTACTCATGCATGTGGGGTGCATGCATTCATGCTGTTCCCGCCAAATTCTCACTCTGCCATCTG
>NW_017306405.1:1582576-1584715 GCF_000935625.1 Nanorana parkeri | reverse complement strand
TCTGTGAGATTTGATGGTTGTGGAACCAGCTGCCTGATGGCTCTTTCAACTTCGTCCCACAAATGCTCAATTGGATTGAGATCTGGTGATTGTGGGGGCCACCTAAGCAAGGTAAAGTCTCCCTCATGTTCTTGAAACCACTCCTACACAATACGAGCACCGTGGCATGGCGCATTGTCTTGTTGGAAGAAGCCATCTCCATTGGGATACGCCATCAACACGATAGGATGAACTTGATCAGCAACGATACTTTGGTATGTTGTGCTATTCAGAGGTTGTTCCACACGAATTAAAGGGCCCAAATCATGCCAGGAAAACATGCCCCAAACCATAACACTGCCCCCACCAGGTTGAAGGGTTGTACTCATGCATGTGGGGTGCATGCATTCATGCTGTTCCCGCCAAATTCTCACTCTGCCATCTGTATAATGCAACTGGAAACGTGATTCATCGGACCACATTACTTTTTTCCAATGCTCAACTGTCCAATCCTTGTGTTCCTGTGCGAATTGGAGACGTTTTATCTTGTTAACTGCAGACAGCAAAGGTGTTTGAACAGGCCTCCGGCTTCCATATCCCATATGATGCAGTGTACGGTGAACAGTGCGTTCAGAGATCATTTGAGAGGATCCCTGATTAAGATCTGCAGTAATTTGATGCACTGTTGCCCTTCTGTTGTCTTGCACCAGTCTTGCCACTCTCCGTTCTGCTCTAACATTGACTAGTCGCTGAAAAGTCATCTCTTCAGGGAAGCCTCTCCCAGCACCTAAAACCACTAGCCTTGCTTTCTCCATCAGGTCATCCCTCACAGCCCCTCCCTGTTAGATTGTAAGCTCTTATGAGCAGGGCCTTCCTGACCCTCATGTATTGTAATGTATTGCAATTATACTCTCTACCTTTATTTTGTAAAGTGCTAACTGCTGGCGCTATATATATCCTGGATAATAATAACTATAATAATAACTTTCTGAAACTCCAGAAAATGCATAAATGTTATGTAAAACTTTAAATTTTAAGCCATTGTGTAATTTACAGTATGTTTAGTATCCCTAAACTAGCAGATGTAGAGATCTAAATGTTTAAAATGTCCACATCCTTCATAACAAGCTGTGATGTCAGGGTCTCTATCTCCATATGTAAGCAGATAGCAGATTAATAGCAGGGCAAATGGCTAACAATCAGTGTTAGTTTAACCTCAAATTAATCCACATGGTTTAACACAAACACGCTCCGGAGCATCGGCTCTTGGTAAGTGACCCATATGAAAGCGGATAAAGGGACTGCTGTCAATAATCACATTTCATTTTTGAGAAGTGTCTTAGGTCAGACTCAGTGCTCAGAGAAGTCCCTTTAATTACTGCTCTTCTGTAAGATGATAGCAGTCTTCAGGGGATGGGGATAAACTGGACATCACTGGTGAGGAACAGACTGGCTGCCAGTAATAGATTTTCTATTGAGTAAACTGTTTATTTTCACAAACTCTGTAATTGGGAGATGATCCTATGTATACATGTCAGTGTGACTGTTTGTTCAGTTTAGCTCTGTATCGTTATATCTGTGCTGCTTTCTGTACTTAAAAGCCAAAATGATCACAGCAGGGTAGTATTAAATTGTATGTCTCTTTTCTTTTTTTTAAACACGCTGGTAAGAGGAGGTTATATACAAGGATGCGTGGACTAGTCACCAAGGAACAAAAATTAAAGTAGATTCAAACTCAATCATTAATATATCAAAAAGTATGTTTTCAAAAGTTGTGTACATCTGCAGCTTTCATTAAACTAGTACCCAGTAATCCTGCTGTGAAGGTTCTTGATCAAACATTTCCTGTTATGGGGTGACAACTGATGCCCAGTTCTGCTCCTGTGTTGTCCCTCCTTAACATGCACTCCTGATGGAGACTACAAGGGGCCATGCTGACATATATAGTAAAGGCATGTTTCTTTTATTGTCACCATCAGGAGTAATGATGTGTTGTGGATGCTGAAGCGAGTGCATGTAGACAGGAAGTAGCTACAAAGAGTTTAGCTGACATCAGCAGCACTGAGAAAGATGAAATAGTCTCTCATAGAGTGCAATATTGGGGTACAGCCTTAGCCAGAACTACAGAGGAAAAATATTTGGGGGGGGGGGCTTTTTTTT
>NW_017306405.1:1581246-1582416 GCF_000935625.1 Nanorana parkeri | reverse complement strand
TTTTTTTTCAGATGATTGAAAAATGAACAAGCAGTGTGGTCTGGTAGGGGGGAAGTGAACACAGTAGAAAGCACATGCATTTGAACATGTTTTGTTTTGTTTTTGTTTCGTTAAAAGATAACATTGTGTAATGTCATTCCATCAATGCATACGTCGGCACATTAACACAATGAGGCTGACTTACTAATGCAATAGTGACTGTTCACTTAGCAAAGTTAAAGTTCACTTTGCAAATGGAATGCTTACTGGAGCTAGTAAATAAGTTGAAGCTGTGCTTGTTTCATAATCCTCCAATCATGTGCAAGAAAATACAGTCTTTTTCAAATTCACCATTTCATAATATTGGATTTCAAAGGAAACGCAGATTATTTACTAAGCTAAATGAATGTACACTTTCCGAAATAAATATTCATTTTGCTAACTGAACAGTGTCTACACCTTTAGTAAATTAGCTCTTGCAACTGCATTATGCTGTGAGAAAGATAACTACAGCCTGCATAGCTGCATGAGCAACTGGAGCTCAGCAGCCATAACAGATGAAAAATAAATATACAGTATATGCATGTTTTCACAGACTAACTTTACTGAACTGTCCTTGGCAAATAATGTCATGGGAAACAGTAACTTAAAAAAACATATGAGTGTTATTTCTGTTAGTGCTAGCTCTTATTTGGTATGATTTATTATTATTTATTTGGATTTAAATATGATCTAATCTGTCTATATTGAATATTTACATTCAAACAAGGAGCATTTGATAAATGTTTATCACAAAATACTGCATAAATATTGCAAGACCTGAAGAGTTTATTTTAATATTATTAATATAAGTAGTAGTATTGATATATTAGTAGTAGTAGTAGTAGTAGTAGTAGTAGTAGTAGTAGTAGTATCAGCAGTAGATGTAATAATCACTTTGTCACAGTTGTTGATTTAGTTGGTTATTTGTTAAATTGAAACTGAAAAGATCTTCCTACACCATCTAAATTTATTTCCTAAAATCTCCAACCATTCAAAATATTGTTCTGCACTTCTGAAAACATGGTGTTTACAGTATCAAATCAAAATTGTTTAAAAACAAAACTGTAAACAAATGTGTAAGAGACATTTTCAATATACATTAATGAATTTATATGAAATTAAATTAAAAAAAATGTATATATATATATA
>NW_017306405.1:1546636-1576853 GCF_000935625.1 Nanorana parkeri | reverse complement strand
TTTTTTTTCAGATGATTGAAAAATGAACAAGCAGTGTGGTCTGGTAGGGGGGAAGTGAACACAGTAGAAAGCACATGCATTTGAACATGTTTTGTTTTGTTTTTGTTTCGTTAAAAGATAACATTGTGTAATGTCATTCCATCAATGCATACGTCGGCACATTAACACAATGAGGCTGACTTACTAATGCAATAGTGACTGTTCACTTAGCAAAGTTAAAGTTCACTTTGCAAATGGAATGCTTACTGGAGCTAGTAAATAAGTTGAAGCTGTGCTTGTTTCATAATCCTCCAATCATGTGCAAGAAAATACAGTCTTTTTCAAATTCACCATTTCATAATATTGGATTTCAAAGGAAACGCAGATTATTTACTAAGCTAAATGAATGTACACTTTCCGAAATAAATATTCATTTTGCTAACTGAACAGTGTCTACACCTTTAGTAAATTAGCTCTTGCAACTGCATTATGCTGTGAGAAAGATAACTACAGCCTGCATAGCTGCATGAGCAACTGGAGCTCAGCAGCCATAACAGATGAAAAATAAATATACAGTATATGCATGTTTTCACAGACTAACTTTACTGAACTGTCCTTGGCAAATAATGTCATGGGAAACAGTAACTTAAAAAAACATATGAGTGTTATTTCTGTTAGTGCTAGCTCTTATTTGGTATGATTTATTATTATTTATTTGGATTTAAATATGATCTAATCTGTCTATATTGAATATTTACATTCAAACAAGGAGCATTTGATAAATGTTTATCACAAAATACTGCATAAATATTGCAAGACCTGAAGAGTTTATTTTAATATTATTAATATAAGTAGTAGTATTGATATATTAGTAGTAGTAGTAGTAGTAGTAGTAGTAGTAGTAGTAGTAGTATCAGCAGTAGATGTAATAATCACTTTGTCACAGTTGTTGATTTAGTTGGTTATTTGTTAAATTGAAACTGAAAAGATCTTCCTACACCATCTAAATTTATTTCCTAAAATCTCCAACCATTCAAAATATTGTTCTGCACTTCTGAAAACATGGTGTTTACAGTATCAAATCAAAATTGTTTAAAAACAAAACTGTAAACAAATGTGTAAGAGACATTTTCAATATACATTAATGAATTTATATGAAATTAAATTAAAAAAAATGTATATATATATATATATATAGATATATATATCTATATATCTATATATAAAAATAAATATTTCATTTACTATCTGTGCAACCTATATTTATACAAAAATCGAAAAACAAAAATTTAACAACATTTCAAAAAATACATTGCTATTTGAAGGAATAATAATGTTTTCAATGTAAAAAATGATGTAATGTTATCATTACTTGATATGCCAAGCATAGTCCACACAGTGAAACTGTTGGTATTTTATATTCAAACACACAGCATGCTTCCTCCAAATGTGGATAAACTGGTCAGTTGGTCATCCATATTATCTGGTTGGAGCACAGCAGAGCCCAGTGGTTTTTGAACCTCAGGAAGCTTCACACCCACTGCCCCTATTCAGAGGGGATTTAACCCTGCACGCCAGGACGATCAGGGGGATTAAAGAGTAATTAAACCAGATAAATTATCTGCCTTAAACATTATTTCAAAGTGTCCATTCTGGTGAAGAAAAGTCTTCGACGCTTCATTTAGTTTTTTTAGGAAATTGAACGGATGACACAAAGGAGTTTGCTGGGATGTTGTGGAATGCACTTTTTTTCTAATCAAATTAAACAGTTCTCTGTAAAGAAGGGGGTCAGTGTTTAGGTTGATCCCTGAAAAGAAACAAATAGGTTCAGAGGACAGTATTAGGCAAATTACTGATCCAGCAGGAAGTATTTGATGTGGATTCCCTTCTAAAGGCAGTTTAACCTATATTTGTAAGATGACAAAACAGATAATACAGCCAGCAATGACTATTTGCCTAGTAAACTTTGAGACTTCTCCTATACATTGGCAGATTCTTGAAGTATATAAAGTATATAAAGAATACACATATTTACAGCTTTTGTTCAGTATTCAGTGGCATTAATATATTTAAAGTGTTTACCTTAAAATAATATTATTATGCAGCAAACTGCAATTGCACATTAAATACAAGATACAAGAAAAAATGTTAGAATTATGTTACAACCAGCCAGAGGAGGACTTAACTAGAATTTAAATATGGCTATGTGATGTGGCTTTTGGGGGGAACCTCATGCACCTTTTTTTTAACTTTGGGGGATCCCACCTAGCATTCCTACCAGACCTAAAGGATCTGGTATCAATTGGGGGTGAACCTCACACTTTTTTTCTCTTCTGCAGACTAAAAAAAAAAGCATTAAGGGAAATAAAAAAAATGTCATGTTTTGAAAAAAAATAAGAAGTCACATACCATGAGAAGATTTGAAACTATTGACATGTAAACCAACACTGTCAAAACCATGGAAACAGCTCTGGGCATTAAGCTGCAACATATCCCTAGAGTTTAGGAGATAATAAGGATTGCACTTATCATTTATAGACAAGACATACTGCAAGGAACATGTTTATGTTGATGCTCAAAAGAAGGGTAACATTCCATAAGTTTAGTCTGGCAGCTCTTCTAGCTAAACAATATACTCAATCAATTCAAAATGTTATGTATTTAAGCTTCATTTACCAATAGACAATCTTGGGTTACCTTAATCAGAAAAAACAGTTTGTAGTCAAGTTAAGACATTTTCAACAGACAATGTTTCAGGCTATTCACTCGGCTGCCCTCGGCAGCTTTGTGAATAGACCCCTATGTTTCCCATTGTTAGTACGTATATTTCATGTGCTATGAGGATCGGCGTTGGTGGACCGATCACTTCTTAGCTGACAACTATTTTCTTATTTCCGTTAATATCTTAATATTAGGGTTTGGTTTGTGAGTCTAGGGGGATGAGTCCTGCTGTAAATTCAGGTCATTTGGGGGTTTAATAGGCAAGCTATTGTCAAAAAAGAGACTGCCAAACGGACATTTAACAAAGCAAAGAAAAGTTTTAATAAAGTAACTTACAGCAATGGGAGGGTCCTTTTATTGTGACTTTAAGGGCAACATGAAAAAACACAAATCCTTAAAATATCATGCTTAGGAAAAACTTTTAGGCTCAATGTGCTGATATGGAACAGTACAGTTTTCACAGACAGCATCAGCAAAACCATATTCTGCCATCACATAATTTGGACGTGTAATTTTTTTTTTTTTACTTTTACATAAAGTTTGGCTTACATACAGCAGCAGCACTCTTATTTGAATTATGTAAACTTGAAAAATAACTATTGTTTAGGTATATTTGACAGTGTCACCTGATTTTATTAATCAAGCAGTAATAGGCCTGAATTGACCAGTGGAAGAAGCACCCACAACAGATCTAAAATCTTTAGGAAAATTTGCTTTAAAAAAAAAAAAGCTTTTTTCACAGTACCATGCTACATTATCTTAAAAGTTTATTATATTGTCAAAACAGTGTGCATAAAAACACTCCAAAACCACAACAACATATTCCATTATTTTCATAATATTAAATAAAACTAGGATTTAAGTAATCCAATAGTTGTGTGGCCACCCTATTAGATTGCAGAAACAAGGATAAAATGCAAGATCTACAGCCATCATCTCAGAGGTAGCTCAATATGCAGCAATTTGAGGTGATACTGTGTGAAAACCTCTTTGCTGCATTTCCTGTTGGTTGCAGGATCCTATCTGATGACTAAATCGCCTCTAATCCCTTGATCCCTGAAAGTTGGGGCAGCGGTGACAGCTGCCTTAGAGCCGCTTCTCATTTATATTTAAACCACAGAAGCCGGAGAGCACTCAAAGGCAGCTCCTGAACCACATGATTGCTGACTACATAGGGTTAAGGGCTAATGCAGACATTCTCAGAAATTAGGACTCCATGGTCTATTAGGTGTCCAGGCTGAACCACTGACAAGTCCTGGCACTATATGTGCTCCCTGTAGCCAGTTTGATGGCTGGGAGGGCCCATCTGGAGATGCAAACAAATTATACACTTTAACCCCCAAGTCCAGCGGTCTGAGCCCCACTTTGTCCAAGCTCAACCCCTACCATATGATCTAGCGGAAATTTCCTGGCCTAGGTTTCCACAGAGTGGCAGATACCCAGATGCAAATTCTTTTTTGTTCTTATGCTTTTACAGACATAGCTACAGGGTGAAACCTATGGCCATTGGCACAATGCAGGGGGAAGGGAAGGCAGCAGCATAAGCAAGAGGGAAATTCTGTGACCAGGGAAAAAAGGAAGGCAACAAGAAAAATTAAACATAAATCCTATTGTCATCTGCATCTAAACAGGGACACCTGGCATTCCTGTCCCAGGAACCTATGGATTCACATATGATTACATGCGGACTGCCGCTTACAGGTGTGCCCGCTGTCACCCGGTCATTAACTTAAATGGGTACATCAGCCACATCTAAACAGAGACACCTTACATTCCTGCAGCAGGAATCCATAAGTTCCTGCCAGAGGGATGACAGAATTCCCCATGTGAACAAGGCCTTTCTGTAACAAAACACCTGCCTTGTGTCTAAGGGGTCTATTCACTAAGCTGCCGTAGGCAGCCGATCGACCGACCTAAAGCGAAGTGAGCCGAACGCTGTTCGGCTATTCACTTCAGGTTGGTATGGCTGATTTCAGACGTATATTGGCTGAAATCAGCCATACATCGGGTGGCTTTGGGTCGGCCGAACATGCTCAGCCTGTGAAAAAAAACTATTCCAGCCAACGACCATTCGGAAATATGCCCTATGAAAAAACAAATGCAGCCTGTTATCAGTGAAATGCATGTGCAGAGGGAAAAGCTGTGAAGACATCTCAGAACATCAAAACCATTAGGATGTAACAAAGATTGAAAAAAGGTCAAAACCTTTATGCCCCCACCCCCAATTCTCTAAGATACAAAGCATTTTCTTATTTACAATACATTCAGTAATGGTTTACATTGTACGAATGTCATTACTGAATGTATTGTATGTATGTATGTATTACTTTAACATACCTCCCAGTGCCTTAAAGCCCTAGAATATTCTCTCCCGATGCAGTTTGTTAGCAGAACTCTCTATGCTTTTCCTATAACAGCTACAGAACATTGTCAATATAGGTGCTGTGACCTCGCCCTTTTATAGTGGATGGGCTGGTTTATTTACCATACCCCTTATTGGCTCTCTAAGCCAGTCAAACTAATTTCAAAAGCCAGACAGTGCATTATGGTTACAAAGAATTTTGCCTGGCTAGTTTGAATATTAGTTTGCCTGCACCACGAACCTCAAACATGCAGAGTTTGCCTTGGAACCATGGTGGCAGTGAACCCAAGCTTTATACTTAGCCCCAAAATACATATTCCCTAAAGGCCCACACATTTGTTGAGCCAGTCATCTATAATGTCAACTGGTTCCTCACACTGTAAAACTCAAAAGATGTTTTCTACACACAGACTAACCAATGGCCCTGAAAGGTCTTTCAGACCTACTCTGATCACATTTGGCACACGTGTTTATGGCTGTGTTTATAAAACTTGTATTCTGTGTTGCACAATACAGGCTTTCACTACCTGTACTGAAGAAGCGTAGAGGTCAGGTTTGGCTCTCACATAGAGGTCAGGTTTGGTTCTCACATAGAGGTCAGGTTTAGCTCTCACCAAGGATGGTCAAACATCTTGCTAAATACAACAAATCTAGAATGTTGATAACCAAACCAGTCTAAGCATGGGCAACCTTAGTCAACACAATGCACAATGAACATTATTCTCCTAATGGATTAATACAACACTGCAAGGCACAGGAAAGTCATGAGGCTTTGTAAAATAATCTCAGTGTTTCTGGGTGGTGTGTTTTAGAATCCTTGGAATCCTTCTACTATTATAAACAGTGTAAACTTGGTATTAGATTACATTAGCTTGCTGTTGTTTTAGTAATGCCACAGAGAATAAAAGCTAGTCCTAATGCAGCCATCAGTTATAGTTTGGGTTGTAACACCATTTGTGGACCGTGTTTTAAAAACATATGGGTAATTAAGAGGTATTTACATGTTCACCCGCTGTATTAGTAGGTAGATCTGCAGAGTCTTGAGCTTTAATTACCACTGGAATCCCTTTGTTATGTGCAGATTCTACTCACACCACTGGGGAGTACAGAAAACTGCAGAAGATAAATGAAGCTGGTGTTCACGGCATCCAATCAGATTGCATGTCTCAACTAAATGATGAAACTAAATGATTGTTTTTTATAGATGCCAAACATGTTTTCTCCTTCTTTTATAAATCAGTGCCACTGGAATCTCAAACTTAATTCCAGACTCTAATTTAGTGGTTCAGGCACAGTTTCCAGACGATATCAGGTATTAAGAGTATGGGTATAGTTCTGCTAAAAGATGGATGTTCAGTAGGGTGTTCAGTGAAAAGACATATATCTCTGTACTATTACAAAAGTGATTAAATATTCCCTTATAGGAAACCTGTTACTTGCCAGAGTAATTCAGACAGAGCAAATGATTAAAAAAAAAGACTTAATCAGAGGTCACATTTAGTGAAAACTGCATGTTAACACTGTAGACCCACTGATATAGGAAGCTGATATCAGATACATGTTTTGACTTTCCAGTAAAAAGTTGAAAGACTGAGCTTAGACCTGCCCCCATTTTGAGTCTCCCTATTGGTCCTCTTATGTGATGGCAGCCTTCCTGAGCCATATGAAGATAATGGGATATGGGGTAAGAAAGCTCAGCATGACAAAGAAAGCCGGAACTTTTGCTAATGCATTATTTGATGGTGTGCTCCATTAGAATTGTCTAGGTAGGTAGGTTTACTATGAGGTATTGAATTTTCAATAATACAGTACATGTAGGTAAAATTATTTCAGAGTAAATTAGTTGCTTTTAAATATTTTCTATAGTTCACAAAACTAGACCTATGATGTAGCACATGGTCATGTGTCTTTGGATCCCAAGTGAGGTTCCAAAATTATTTTTTGATTATCAATAATTATCAAATTATCAAATCAGATTATCAAATAGAACATTAATTCTACTGTTTTATTCATAATGTGTACATATTGAATTTCCAATAAAATGGCAAATTGACAAGTTAATTTGCTTTTGCCTAAGTACTCATTCACAAGTGTGGAATTTAGCTTTATTTGTGTACGTATGATAACCATATATGAGAAATGGTCCATTTTATTTAAAAATTCATTTCAATTCTATGCAGTTGTAAATGCTGTGCTTGTACAGCGCGTGCCCTATCTTCTGCATGCAACAGTTTTGGTACTCTTTATATGCAGTATAATGATAAACACCCTATTTAGGGCACCATCACCTTGCTCATACCTTACTTTCATCTGGATCGGATGTAGAATGTGCATATGAAACTATACGACTGCGGTATTAGTCTGGAGGTTGTATAGTAAAATAACCAGCACACATACATATACACTTCAGAGGTTCATGCATTAACATGGTATGGTGTTTACCTATGCAGTAGCAGTTATACAACTTTGCTATGTATACACGTCCATTAGACCTGATGAACACAGTAGTTAAAAAAAAAAAAGCAATGCAAAGTGTTTTTGGCTTAGGCCCCATTCACACCAGATCTGTTGCAATCCATTGCAAACCATTTTTCAACGGATATCAATGAATGCCAATGGAAAGTAACCCAAAAAATTATTGGGTGCCAATGGGACCAGTCCGTAGTGTTCCACTCTGTTGCACTGCCTTACGTTGCACTGAAAAAATGTAGAACATGCACTACTTTTTTCAGCGCAACGTAACGCAACGTAACGCAACGCAGCGGTGTAAGCTAGCCCCATTCATTTTTCAGTTCCCTTGTGTTTACATCCATTGGAAAACAGATCGCAATGCAATAGATCAGAAGGAAATTGGAAAGGTACGATTGTAAGTCAACAGACCCTCCGTTGATTTACAATTACCTTCCGATTTTGGTGTGAATTGGCCCTTATGGATCTGTAGATAGGTATATTGTTTTCAATAGAGCAATGCACACAGGTGCGTAAGCATGTTCTGCCTTCAGATCCGTAACACAAAATTTTAAAAATCCGCATCTGAGTACATATGTTTTACACACGAACACATGTAAATTCATATTTATGGATATACTTGCGTATGCGTAAGTGCGTAAATAAAATTCAAACAGGAAAATTACATTGAAAACAGAGCAGGAGGAATGAAACAAGAATTTTACGCATTTAAACACATACATGTTTATGTGTGTGAACACAGGCATTTTACTCATTTTACTTTATTTTACTCATCATTATCCTGGATTTTTTTTGGCCAGAAAAAAAATGGACATTGAACCAGTAAATGTATTAAGGTCATGCGCATCTAGCCTTAAAAGAGAACTATGGGTTAAGTGATTTTCGCCATAGTTCTCTTAAGGGTCACGGGAGGACATATACTAGCGTCCTCTCATGACCCAAAGCTCAGTATATCGCTAGCTAGAAACCGCCACAGCCAGGACGGATCCCAACAATACTGTTGAGATCCACCCAGCTCATGAATGAAAGCTGGCTCTGCCTATCTAGAGGCAGAGCCAGCTGTACACGCCCCCTCCCCCATCCGTTCCTTCAGTCAGCCCTGTTGTATCGAAGCGGGGGAGATGATCGAGAAGTGAGCGAGCGACAGTATGCGTTTGCTCACTTCCCAATCTATTGAGCCGACATGTGACAGTTTCAGTGTCACACATTGGTTCGAACAATGAGGATTAGTGATTTTCACTCACCTAATTGTTCTCCTTTAATGTAATATATGAGAAGTTGAAGTACACATGCAACAAGACGCTACAAGTGTCAACAATGTTATATAATATCTATGGTGTACACAGCAAATGATACAGTGGCAGCAGTAATAACAATAGATACAAATAATTAGCAGTGGCATACAGACCTTGTGGAAAATTAGCCCACAGAGACCAATGTTTGAGGTTTAAACCAACCCCTTTCTCATGGTGGACCATTTTGGTGTTACTGCTGTCACTGTAGCCTGATCAGTAAACCCCATGATGCAGGAAAAGTGCTGTGGGCATTTACTTTGTTCAAATTATCACAAGCAGACTCAGACAGGGAAATAATGTCATTGTGCAAGTAAAATTAAGAAAAAGCTCTGATCGGGTATACCTACAGTATTATAAAGTCTGTAAAAGGCATGCAGTTTTCTGCACTAAAGTAACTGAAAAAGTTGAAATCTTACTTAAAAATTTTACTGCAGGGGCATGGATGGGGAAAAGCCCTTACTCATCACATACAAATCCTTTTTTCCCTTCTTGCCACTGCTGTGAGAGAGACTTTCCAAATGCATAGAAATTGTAATTTGGTGACATGCCTTTGTTTTGTATTACAGCTGTTAGAGTGTCACTATTGCACATAGATAAGCATAGATATAATTTTTATATTTAAAAATGTGCTAGTAGCCCTGTTGATTGTCCCACTTATGGTTTCCACACATAGATTGGAGAAAATGGCAGGTTAAAGGCTCACCAGTTGTGTTGTTATTTCCACCAGGTCAATTATACAGGAACATGAGAAAAGCCAAGGGGGATTTACAAAAGGAGTAAGGGCTGTTCAAAGTGAGTGTCGGTAAAACACCTCTGTATACTTTGAATGCCAAAACTGTGTGCAAGAAAACAGGATAGTTGCTAGCACATGATTAGTTGCTTTTAAAAACTTCATGCAATATAAAAAAATATATATGTAAACTAGTAAAAGCTTAAAGTGACACTAAACTCAGAAGTGAAATATTACAAATACATTAAAATACCTTAACAAAAATGTATCTTATTTGTGTATCATTCGGCTTTACTGTAGATCCTCAAATCATCTCTGAATTCATGCTGACACTGTTCTTCCTTCTGGAGGGTGGCTACTTTTGTTCCCAATGGTCCCTGTGTGTGATATAAAGAAGCCACTGATCCAAGCTCACTCCTATGATGGACTACAATCTCAATACAAATTAGTAAAGTAAACATGAGATTGTAGTCCATCATAGGAGTGAGCTTGGATCAGTGGCTTCTTTATATCACACACAGGGACCATTGGGAACAAAAGTAGCCACCCTCCAGAAGGAAGAACAGTGTCAGCATGAATTCAGAGATGATTTGAGGATCTACAGTAAAGCCGAATGATACACAAATAAGACACATTTCTGTTATTAGTTAAGATACTTGAATGCATTTTTAAGATTTAACTCCTGAGTTTAGTCTCACTTTAAGTTGTTACTAGTTTAAAAACATATTTTTTCATATTGCCTGAGGTTTTTAAAAGCAACCAATGCCTTGTGACTTTTATTGAATCATATGTGTGTGCTTTAACACTCAGAAACCACTACATGCCAGAGTGTTTGGAACCATATTGTATAACTGCATATTTGTAAAATATACCATTAAATTAAATGGTATTGGTAGTTTGTTTCATGCAGTGCACTAAAGCTGCTGTATGTGGACAAGTTCCAAGAGCTTCAAAGATATGTTTAATGTTAGCTGCAAGGTTAGGCTGAAAAGTGACATTTGGCAAAACTTTCATATAAGACTGTAGGTTTGTGTAGAGAAACATCTTCCCTTAATATCCCTATATGTTTTATATACTCAAAAGCTTCTAATATCAGATACCCTGGTGTAGTTTAAATACCCTTAAAGAAAGAGAAAAACAGCACGTGTACCATTCAGCTTTATATTATATTGCAATGTTACTATTTCATCTCCTTGGCTTTTGTTTGTCTGTTTTCTTTTCCTTGTTAAATATATATTTTTAATAACCCCAAAACGCCTTGGGAGATCATAACCTTTTCAGTGTAACTGTCCAACCTGCCTTTGAAGTATGTGACTTTTCAAAGAGGCTGTATGTGAAAAGAATGAAGCGCTGGCAGATCCTGAATGGGCCCTGCCTTCTAATAAAGCAGATATTGCAGCGAGCCATTGGACCAGATCCGTGTAGTGATCTCAGCCCCTATGATCTGTGAGCTGGCAAAGAGCAGTTGTTCATTCACAAATCCCCCTCAATGCCTGGTCCGCCAGCCACTAGGACTCCCTCATTACACAGCATGACGTCACACATGAATATTGCATTAGATTTCTTTTTTTTTTATTATCTCTTTATGCACAAAAAAAGGGATCCAGCCCCCTGCAATTCTTCCCCACATATACAATAACTACATTATAAATTAAACACACGCTGTCATTACTTAGAATTGAGAAACATTCAGTGAACACCAGCTTATACCTTCTGATTAAAGCTCCTATGTTGAAAGTGTATTAATATTTAAGCCAGTAGACTATTGGCAGCATGCATTGCATCCTATGAGCGCTCAAGGTAACACGAAAGTTCTATTTGCAATTTGCTAACGTTCCATTTCTAGTCACGTGATTTCCTCTACTCTACATGTTACTGTTTAGCCAAGCTTAGAAGAGTTAAGCTGTGGGAACAAAATATTTAGAAAGGAGACAATTGGAAGAAGAAAAAAGGGTATTAAAGGCAAAGTTTTTATTTTCTTTTAGAAAGCCTTTGTTATTTCTTAATTTAAAAAAGACAGAAAACATTGTTACAGCAGTAATGTTAAGTCAAAATACGCTATGGAAGCAACATGTGTTCTAAAAAAAAAGTAGTTATTAAAGTTATAAAAGTAGCCGTCGTGGCTTTTTTAAGTGTTTGTAATTCCCAACTGATACAAAGTATCAATTCAATAAAGGAGGAAGTTCTGTTTGTTGTTGGGGGATTTTTTTTGCATATGTGCGTGTTTATGTAGGTTTTTATAATTTGTATTTAATAATAAATTAAATTCATTTTATTTTAGGCTAAAATAAATACTTGAATATATGGTAAATGTTAAGAAGATTGCACACAAACTCAAATGAAAGTAAGTTGGTTACAATCTGGCTAGTACAATATTAACATTGTTCCTTGTGTTCCATGTACAAGGTGGTATCTAAAGTGTTAAATGTTTGTGATAATTGGTAGTATACTTGGCCTGTTTAGTACACCAAGCTTCAGAATGAAACCATCTTTCATCTATACACAGCTATATGTATGTTTGTAAGTTAGGTATAAACATAAATGTGTTTTCGTTGACTTGCCTGCTAAAAAAATAAAAAAATAAATTTAAAAAACCTTCATTAGAACTCGTCTATGATGGAATACATGTGTCTCGGCCGTTAATTATCACATCATACATTTATTTCCAGGGAAAAAAATAGCTGTTATGAATCCCTTTTAATAGACATAAGAAAATGTCAGATGCTGAGATGTGAGAGAGGTTAACGAAGGGGGGTCCTGGGATGGATTAACCTTTTGTGATTCAACACAAATTATGCGTCGTGACAGGAGAGCGAAATTTAAAGCCACCAGAGACCCCGCGAACAAAAGAAACGGAAATTGATCCTAATTAGAAAAAATAATAATATAAAAATATGCAAATGAAATTAATTAGTATTCCACAATTTTGCAGAGGCAGCGCTATTTTTTTTCCCCTCCCGAACAATACATTAGCAATACTGTTGGTCAGTGGAAATGTACATTATTTGTAGTTTAATCTTGTGTCACCATACATCTGGAGAAGTTGCTCCACAATCATATTTACTTTCCTCATGCTGCTGTTGCTCATCAATCTCTTCACCATATTTATGTACAAACTTATGCAGAGCTCGGTCATATCTGGACCGGGAAGGGAATTCGTGCTGCAGGGAATTAGTGAACATGGCTACATCTATGTGGATATATTTCCACATTATGACTTACATAACTTGTTACATTGTGGCATTAGGGACTGGATATGCTGATCTCCCACTGAATATATACACTGAGTATTTAGTGAATGGAATTGGATTCAATGGGATATAAGATGTTGTATGGGCCTATGCTCCTGTTATAAATTATGTTTTTTGGGTTTAGTGTAAAGAAATAGTATACATGTGTTTATAATATTTTTATATGTAAAATAAATTCTATTTTGATACAAACAATCAATGCTGTAGTGGTATACCTCTCATAAACCCCTGTTTTCTCTTTATTGTTACATTGTGACATCAGTCACTGACAAACTGGGAGAATAGAATATTTCATGCTGCAATCCAACTGTCTTTAAGGTTTATGTCATATTTTCTTGAAAAAGTTCTATATTTTAATCCAGTGATGTATACTTTAAATGACCTGTCTCCTTTCCCTGCACCTGGGCAGGCTTGTAAAGTATCAGTGGTGTTAAAAGAGAATTTCCACATTCAGGTTGTTGATGGGACTTTCTTTTTTCAAATGCCTACAATATGTTTACCTATATAACCTCCCAAACTTATAAAATAATGTAAACTTTTCAGGGTACTTCAAGAGTCTGAACAAGAATAAATAAACAAGATAAGGAACAAGTACTATTTCCACACTATCCTCCTCCACAGCATTATATATATATATATATATATATGGGTGAACGGAGTAAGCAATGTTCACCAAATGTTGCTGAAGCTGTGTTCACATGCTTTTAAAACTCCATCACTCCAATATGAACATTTCTTTTGCAAAGTGAGCAATCACTCCAAAAGTGAACAGTCACTTAGCTACTTTACCAGCCTGATTCCTTTAGTAAAGCTGAGTGTGTTTTACTAATAGTCTATGGAAGCTCTGCTCACTTCAATCAGCCGATCACGTGCAATGGAGATTTCTGTTTTATACGTTGTGATTTAATCAACCCCAAGGTGTGTACATACAAACCTCCAGTATATCTACACCGGCCATAGCCACAGAATTCATTGAGCTAATTAGAAGCTATTAGTCTCTTATCAGACTGGCAGTGGAGAGGTGGAAATCCTGAGGATTTCGGAGAAATCAATGACATATGTGTGAAATCTATGGGCAGATCTGGTTTCCACTCTGCAGTCCCTGTTAATGCTTTGTGGGGTGCAGACAGTGTGCTGCAGTCACATCAAGGGCTGTTTTGTCTGTAAGGATTAGGCAGTTTCTGTGCAGCAGCTAATAGAAGCCATTAGTAAGGTGCTGGAGATAATTCCTGCTGGTCCATTACATGAAACAGTACGAACTGGAGACTTTGGCACTTTCCACCCATCCGCCTATTATCTTCTATATCCATATACCTATGATTGTACTGCATGCTGATCACAGCTTTATTACACTGCTCCATTCTGTACAGGGTAGGCACATTCTGTCACACTAATGAGTTAATGAAATAAAAGGACCAGTAATTAAAGGGCACAGATTTTAAATGTGATAGAGTATATACCTGCTCCAAAGTGTGTATTTATGCCCCTTCATGGAGCAGGATGTGGCTCTATGTTAGTTGCCGGGTTATGGGTAAGGGGCACAGAAAATGACACCAGGCTTTGCTTCTTTCGGGAATTACCAGGCAAAGGTCAGTTGAGTTTTGGAATTATATATCCCTATTATACCCCTATTATATCACTCACTTTCAAAAACTATTCCGTTTCCTATAGGTTCCTGACACACATATATATATATGGGTGATCAGAATTCTTTTTTTTTTTATAATAAGCAAATGGCAGCAAAATAAATCAGCAGTTTCCGCACTACATGTTCACAAATGCCCCAATCTGTCTTCGGGGCGTGACTGTGGGTGTGGCCAAATCATCTGCAATAATATGGGAGACGGCATACATTATTTATCAGTCAAATCCTTGTTTAATTAAAGTATCGTGTATGTATATTAATTTACATGAACCCAGTGATTGCATATTATAATAGGGTTCGCTTTAAAACTAAGGGTTGTGAAGTGCCCTAATCCACAGCAACCAATCAGAAATGTAGCAATACTAATTCAGGAAAGCTGGATTTGCATTGGCCGTGGCGGTTTACTCTGCACATTATGGATGTGTGTTGTAATAGACAACCCTATGAGCTTTAAAAACCTTTTTTTTCTTTGCTTCTTTCTTTCTTTCTTTTGTTTCTTTCTTTCTTTCCTATGGGATACTGTACAGTACTGTTTGTTTTCAATAAGCCCATATGATGTCTATTTTAATAAAGCAAGGACATCACGTGACATCAGTGTACCCCCTTTTATGAATGAATTCCACCATCCTACAGAAATATAAATTGGAGAGTACATAAAGCGAGAATAGAGCAAACTAATACCATTTCCATTACTTTTTTTGCCATATTATCTTCCAAAAACCAGCTAGAGGATGATCACACACACCTTTTAAAGTTATTATTAAGTGACTAGCAGGACGGCCGGCACAGTGAAAAAGATTGTATTGCATGCAGTCATAAAAATGAACGTGTTTATATATTATAATATTATACTAGAGTGCAGCTCTCCTATACCCAGATCAAGAATGATCTCTTCTAGTTATAAGAGTGGATCCTAGACATTGCAGGAGAGAAATCAGTGTCCGCAGTAATGATACAAGTGTGGAGTAAATTAATCCTGGCAGCAAACAATAACAATGACTGTGGTATAAGGAGGACTACGCCACGAGGTCACGTGACTGGAGAGAGGCAAGTTCATTCATAGAGCAGGGATGAAGAAGCGCTGCTGATTGGTGGAGAGGAGGCCCTACAGCTCTAATGAGAGGAACCCTGATTTCTTGATTGGCATGTTGGCTTAGGAAGGTCAGTAGGTCAGTGATTGTACTGTGTCAGTGCTGCCAGTGTAGAAAGTTTGGTGGGAGCCTTAGCTTCTACACAATGTGGGAATAGCCAAAGTCACCTTCGGATTTGCATGAAAGGTCACTGCATGAGAAGGTGTAACGTTTGGTGACAGTATTCTTGTAGAAGCATAATCCGTAACTAAAGCAATATGATCAATATTAAATATACAGGAAGTCTACTTTTATTTACCCAGATACTTGATTACCAGTGATATATGTTCCGCAGTTTGGATGCTGACAACCATTGGATATAAGATAGATAGATAGATAGATAGATAGATAGATAGATAGATAGATAGATAGACAGACAGACAGACAGACAGACAGACAGATAGATAGATAGATAGATAGATAGATAGATAGATAGAGAGAGAGAGAGAGAGAGAGATAGATAGATAGATAGATAGATAGATAGATAGATAGATAGATAGATAGATAGGTAAGCGGTAAAGAAATATAAATAAAATATGATATATTATATGACATTGATTAAAGATATATATCTGGTAAAAACATGGGTACTGGCCCAAATCAAGCAATTCCTTTTCTACTTTCATGAAAAATTAATACAATATAAGAATAAAATACTGATATATGTGGTATGGGATAGATAGATAGATAGATAGATAGATAGATAGATAGATAGATAGATAGATAGATAGATAGATAGTGATACAGTACTTCTCTGCTACACATTTATCTCTAATGTGGCAGACATGAGATAAATATTTCTTTGGGGACAGAGTATTATATGGTGAAAAGGTACAACAATGAGTGTAGGGCTACACATATAATCTGTCTTCCCTCCGCTCCACATACACCTTATTGTGTCCACTGTCCTGGTAGGGTCTCTATCTACCTTCCATATCTTTGGAGCAAGGCGGGCATCCTCCATTACAACTGCTGAGCTCATGTAACATTGGGCTGTGTATTCATTCCCTGTTAGGTCTATCCTATGCTTGATGGATTAGGATACCTACACCAGACTGCTGACATCTGACATCACACACACCTGTCAATTCGCTGCACATTAGGCTGCTAAAGTGCTGATAATAAAATTAGACGCATTACAAGCACCATGATACATACCGCAAAGGATTATTATATCTATTAGTCAATAATTTTCTGGCAGATAGATGAGTAATAGTTAATAGTGAACACTTTTATATAATACTATAGTGTGTGTATAAGTGTATATATACATATGATAGTATATTTCATATGTATATATACACTAGATTATGTGTCCATACACAATTACTATACAGTCCTTAAAATAAGCAGGGGTCAGTTACTATGCGAAAATGTTACGCCAAGCCTCCGAGATCATGCTTACTGCAAACCTCCAATAAGGTGAAAAGATTTAATTCTATTTATTCTTATTGGCTCAATTATTAAATTCCAAATGATCATTGTAATAAGATTCGTATACGATTATTTTCTTCATAATTCGGGTTATTCCAATTTGCCACGTTCAAGTACAATGTATACATTACAGTTATCGTAGTCACTATCATAACATATGACACTTCCTAAACTGAGACGACTGATTGAGGAGGTGACTAATTATATGTATGTCATTCATTGATTTATTTTGTGGGTAAAAATCAATCCATAACAAACTGTGGAATTAATCTTTATTTTAAAGGGGAGCTACTCTGCAGCCAAGGGAGCTCTGTATCCTATATGTAACATACTCTGTAATGTTGTATGACCTCTGCGGACTCTTTATCCTATATGTAACATACTCTGTAATGTTGTATGACCTCTACAGCCAAGGGGACTGTTTATCCTATATGTAACACTCTGTAATGTTGTATGACCTCTGCGGGCTCTTTATCCTGTATGTAACATACTCTGTAATGTTGTATGACCTCTGCAGCCAAGGGGGCTCTTTATCCTATATGTAACATACTCTGTAATGTTGTATTGCCTCTGCAGCCAAGGGGGCTCTTTATGCTTTATGTAACATACTCTGTAATGTTGTATGGCCTCTGCAGCCAAGTAGGCTCTTTATCCTATATGTAACATACTCTGTAATGTTGTATGACCTCTGCAGCCAAGGGGGCTCTTTATCCTATATGTAACATACTCTGTAATGTTGTATGACCTCTGCAGCCAAGGGGGCTCTTTATCCTATATGTAACATACTCTGTAATGTTGTATGACCTCTGCAGCCAAGGAACACTGAGGATAATATACTAAAGGAATTGAGAATGTTCACTCAAACAAACAGTGGTTTTAATTCAACTTTCTAATCATTAATCACGTGCAGATGAAATAAACAAATGGGAATTTGTTTTTTTGCATGATTGGATATTGCTAATGTGAATCCTCACTCTTTTGTGAGTGAAAATTCTCAACCCCTTTAGTAAATGAGCCTCATTATTTTACTAATGAAGCTCTGATACTTTTACATGTGTCTCTGTTGTTGATTTGTCCTTTGGTTTTTGCAAAAAATACTTATAACATTTGCATTAAATCATACGACCATAGGGGTTCTACCATGGGCATATAAGCGGTTACCTTATGTTATGTACATTTTTAAGAATGCATGTTTCCGAACTGGATAAATGCAATTCAGTTAACTTATTTGGTGCTGTTATCACTGTTTCTTTAGCTGATGTGCTAATGGGAATCTTCTTCGCCCATATGAACAATTCTACGTACGTGAGGGAGAGAGAAGGAGAAAGAGAAAGAGAGAGAGAGAGGGGAGGGGCCCTGATTTACTAAAGGAGTTGAACATCTTCACACATAAATTGTGCGAATTGTGACTTCAATTATCCAATCATGCGAAAAGGACATTTCTGTTTGCATATTTCATCTGCACATGATTGGGTGGTTGAAGAGAACAGGCACACATTTGTTTTGTGTGAAGATTCTTAACTTCTTCAGAGAATCAGCATGCACATGTCTATATAGAATACGTGTATATACATACTATTTCGGATTTTGTTCTTATACAATGACACATATACGTTATTTCCTGTGTATGGATACATAGAGAAATCAAAGTGGAAGGAAGTGTAGAGTTAAGTCATTTAGAAGGAGGGAAAGCACTTGGCCGGGGCTGACCTGGGACCGCCTGGCAAATATATACTGTTAGGTTGTGACCTTCTTGTTTTTAAAATATAGTTAGCTATGGGAATCCCACCACTGAGATCAAACTGCTTCTATCAGTCACTGGAGAGAGATGTCTTGCCACCTCCCCCCAGCCCCAAGCCCGCAGAGGCATCCTATTACTCCAGCTGTCAGGACTAAGGATAGCCCTTAATTACTTGCGCTCACTGTTAAGTCAAATCTAACATCCTCATCTGTGTAGGCTGCGCTGCGGCCGCTGTGTGCTTACGTTGGAGCTGCCTGTCCTTTTCCCTTTAGGGTTACAGCAGCCGACCTGGGCGCCTGCTTTCTCCAGTCACAGGCTTTTCCCATGAATGCCTCCTGCATTCCTAATCAGATGCAGCCCGGAGATACAGAGCTCAGGGCTCATGTGTACTAACAAAGACAGCAGCAGCCAGGTGCCTGTGACCTTCAGCACTCTCCGGGATCCACTCTGCTCCCCAGGAAAGCCCTGGCCTGCCCTTACAAATGCCTAGACACTGCTCAGCTCTCTGCTGATGACTGCTGAGGGCTTGATTTAGGAAGTATTTGATACCCATAGCAACCAGCGTATCTTTTGATTAAGAGGGCTTGATTCAGGAAGTAATTGCTTCCCATAACAATCAGAGTCCCATTTGATTATGAGGGCTTGCTTTGCTCTGGTTGCTATGGGTATTTGTTACCCATAGCAACCAGAGTCTCCTTTTATTCTGAGGGTTTGATCTAGGAAGTATTTGCTACCCATGGCAACCAGAGCCGCCTTTTATTCTGAGGGTTTGATCTAGGAAGTATTTGCTACCCATAGCAACCAGAGCCTCCTTTTATTCTAAGGGCTTGATTCAGGAAGTAATTACTTCCCATAGCATTCAAAGTCCCATTTTATTATAAGGGCCTGCTTAAGGAAGTAGTTTGTTACCCATAGCAACCAGAGTCTCCTTTTATTATGAGGGTTTTATTCAGGAAGTAATTGTTACCCATAGCAACCAGAGTCTCCTTTTATTATGAGGGTTTGATTCAGGAAGTAATTGTTACCCATAACAACCAGACTCTCCTTTTATTCTGAGGGGCTTGATTTAAGAAGTATTTGTTACCCATAGCAAGCATAGTCTTCCTTTATCTTTTAGATTGTAAGCTCTCACGGGCGGGGCCATAATAATAATAATAATATTCTGAAACTGGATTGGCATTATAGGATTTAGCTTTTAATGGCTCCAAATTTCCTAAATGGTGCCGGATGTTATCACTAGAGTGTACTGTATTGATCTAGTCTGGAGCACACTGCATGCACAGGGGCACAAGGCCAGATCACTTGGTACACAGTGGGTGGGATGCATGTTCTATAAATATAATGGAAGCACATTACTGAAGTACACACTGACCTTTTGTATTTCCAGAGTTGTTAGGTTTCTAACTGATCAGTTTATAGTACTCTTAAGGAAACACTTGCTTTGATTTACCAAGGGAGTAAAGGCTGTTCATTTAGCAAAGTTAATGTCCCAAAATGAATGTTAATACATACACTGAATTATATATTTTTTCTTCCATGGCACATGACTGGGCATTTATATGATCACCTTATTTACTAACATACGCTTTGCTAGGGGAGCAACCTCTACTCCCTTAGTAAATCAACCTCATTGACTAACTGAACCTATAGAACCTTCTGTTGGACACCTGAAACGTGCATGACCTAAGCAAAATCTGGAAACATTTTATTGGATATACATTATGATTCTGTTTTTTTCCGCTGAAAATACTTCTTCGCCTTATTCAACAAGTCAAAATAGAATGTTCCACTCTTTTAGTAAATCAAGCCTATTTGTGTATTTATTTGTGAGGTAGGAGAGTCCCGCCGGCACCAGTCTAGTCTTCATGGTCCATGACGCTTATATACTAGAGGGATTTGCTGAAGCTTTATTAGAGCATAACGTTTCCTACATCTAATGATGTTTAGGGGAACGTTTAGAAAATCAACCTCATACTGCACATTCAAGAACCAAAGACTGCAAAAATAAGAAATGAGCAAAAACTCAACCTGGGAGATTAGGTTTTGTAATGTAATACAAAGGACTTCACGAGTTAGGGGTGCAGAGTTGGTGCACGGAAGCATAATATATACATATATATATATATATCAGCTATATGACTAATTATTTCTATCCTAACACTAACTGGTTAAAGGACTACAAGTACTGAGACGATTTTGACTCATCACTACTGGAGCTTCACTGAAGCAAACACAAGATCCTTCACTTGAATCATCCAATCATGGTCAAGACAAAATTCCTGCACACAATTGGATTAACTCAAATACACATTATTCACTAAGCAAGTGAACATTCTGTACTCCTTTGGTAATTCAACCTCTTTTATATTGCAGTCAGCTGTGGTGATTGTAACCACAAAGCTGACCTAGCTCACAACTCTGAAGGTACAGGTGGATGCATCAGGGAAGCCCCGGATATAAAGGATAAGCTGTTTTTGTGACCTTGTTGGAATGTGGATGAGTAAAATGTTTCAGCAGAATATAAAATATCAAAGCAATGTAAATGTTTCTGGTGGTACCGGTAGTATTGTGGTAAGGTAGCATTTACTTCACTTTACACCTGTTGTCTTCCTGTTCAGTGATATATATTTTTTTTTTTTCCTATTCAGTCTATTATAAAAAAAATCCCCTCAGACCTTTTTACCAATAGTAGTAGAATAGAGTAGCATAGAAATATCAATCCTATCTCATATCTTCTTGAGACGGTTTCAGAAACGTCAGCCTGTCAGATAAATGAGGTAGGCAAATGCCCACGTCTGCCCATTGGTAGATTAGGTATCATTCTAAGCATAAAGTTTCTTCTAGATATTGTGAACAAGGGTTAGGGTACGAAATATCTGATGAGGGGTTATGCTATGGAAATAGTGGATTAAGCGTTAGGGTATAGCTGATGAGGGGTTAGGCTATAGAAATAGTGGATGAACGGTTAGGCTTTAGAAATAGTGGATGAGGGGTTAGGCTATAGAAATAGTGGATGAGGGGTTAGGCTATAGAAATATTGGATGAGAGGTTAGGCTATAGAAATATTGGATTTTGGGTTAGGCTATAGTAATATTGGATGAGGGGTTATAGAAGTATTGGATGCGGGGTTAGGCTATATAGAAATATTGGATGAGGGGTTAGGTCATAGAAATAGTGGAGGAGGGGTTAGGTCATAGAAATAGTGGAGGAGGGGTTAGGTTGTGGAAATGTTTGATGAGGGGTTAGGATGTAGAAATATTGGATGAGGGGTTAGGATGTGGAAATGTTTGATGAGGGGTTAGGATGTAGAAATATTGGTTGAGGGTTTGGGATGTAGAAATATTGGATGAGTGGTTAGGATGTGGAAATGTTTGATGAGGGGTTAGGATGTAGAAATATTGGATGAGGGTTTGGGATGTAGAAATATTGGATGAGGGGTTAGGATGTAGAAATATTGGATGAGGGGTTAGGATGTGGAAATGTTTGATGAGGGGTTAGGATGTAGAAATATTGGATGAGGGTTTGGGATGTAGAAATATTGGATGAGGGGTTAGGATGTAGAAATATTGGATTTTGGGTTAGGCTATAGTAATATTGGATGAGGGGTTATAGAAGTATTGGATGCGGGGTTAGGCTATATAGAAATATTGGATGAGGGGTTAGGTCATAGAAATAGTGGAGGAGGGGTTAGGTCATAGAAATAGTGGAGGAGGGGTTAGGTCATAGAAATAGTGGAGGAGGGGTTAGGTTGTGGAAATGTTTGATGAGGGGTTAGGATGTAGAAATATTGGATGAGGGGTTAGGATGTGGAAATGTTTGATGAGGGGTTAGGATGTAGAAATATTGGTTGAGGGTTTGGGATGTAGAAATATTGGATGAGTGGTTAGGATGTGGAAATGTTTGATGAGGGGTTAGGATGTAGAAATATTGGATGAGGGTTTGGGATGTAGAAATATTGGATGAGGGGTTAGGATGTGGAAATGTTTGATGAGGGGTTAGGATGTAGAAATATTGGATGAGGGTTTGGGATGTAGAAATATTGGATGAGGGGTTAGGTTGTAGAAATATTGCATGAGGGAATTGGTATAGAGATATTGGATGAGGGGCTAGGCTTTAAAGTAGTGGAATTTAAATTAGGCTATGGATTTAGCTGATGATGGAACCAGCAGATGAGGAGTTGGTATTTGACAAAAAGTGTAGGAAGGGTTAAAGCGTAGAAATTGTGAATGGGGAAATATGTTATGGAAGTAGTGGAGAAGGGGTTATGCTGAGGAAATTGTTGATGTGGCATTACAGTGTTAATTGAAATAGTGGATGAGCAAGTGGGCTGTGAAAATAATGGACGAGGGGCTATACTGAAGAGGGTGTGACTACAGTACTGTTAGGCTGTGAAAATAGGGGATGAATGGGGCTATGCTGTGGAAATTGTGTTGGAGGGATTAAAGTGTGGACATGGTGGATGGGGGTCAGGATGTGGAAATAGTGGAGGAGAGGGTATGCTATGGAAACATCAACTGAGGAATTAGTGTGGAAATAACGGATGAAGGGCCATGCTTTGAAACTAGCCAATAGTGGGACAGACTATGGAAAAGTAGGCGAATTAGCAGGCTGTGGAAAGATTATGGATTATGCTGTGAAACTATAGCGGATGAAGGGTTGTGGTGTGGAACTAGCGGATGATGGGTTAGGCTGTAGAAAAAGGATGAGGGGTTATGCTATATGCAGGAATAGCGGACGAGGGGTTTGCCTGTGGAAATAGTGGATTATGGAATGTACCGTGTGGTTATCGTATTAAGGGTTAAGTGTGGAACTAACAGATGATGAGTTATGCTGTTATGCTGTTGAAATAGCCGATGAAGGATTGAGCTGGGGAAATAGGATGTGGGGTTATGCTGTGAGAATAGCGGATAAGGGTGTTAGGCTGAAATAGTGGATTATGAATTATATCATGGGATAGGGGTTAAGGTGTGCAACTAATAGATGAGGGGTTATGCTGGGGAAATAGAAGATGAAGGGTAGGGCTGGTGAAATAGAATGAGGGGTTATGCTGGGGAAATAGAAGATGAAGGGTAGGGCTGGTGAAATAGAATGAGGGGTTATGCTGGGGAAATAGCAGATGAAGGGTAGGGCTGGTGAAATAGAATGAGGGGTTATGCTGGGGAAATAGCAGATGAAGGGTAGGGCTGGTGAAATAGAATGAGGGGTTATGCTGAGAAATAGCGGATGAAGGGTAGGACAGGTGATATAGAATGAGGGGTTATGCTGGGGAAATAGCGGATGAAGGGTAAGGCTGGTGAAATAGAATGAGGGGTTATGCTGGGGAAATAGCGGATGAAGGGTAAGGCTGGTGAAATAGAATGAGGGGTTATGCTGGGGAAATAGCGGATGAAGGGTAAGGCTGGTGAAATAGAATGAGGGGTTATGCTGCGGAAAGAGCGGATGAAGGGTAGGGCAGGTGATATAGAATGAGGGGTTATGCTGGGAAAGTAGCAGGTGAGGGTTAGGGTGGTACACTGAGGTAGCTGAAGTACAGAATATATCTCATGCATTAGACATTGATAATCACCCATTCAGTTATCTTGGCCACACTCCCAGCGAAGTCTTGCCATCATTTTCAGGGTTACTCTGAAAGGCCTTTTTTTTTTTTAGTTATAATAAGAAATGTAATAAAATGTTAAGGCCAGGAGGAATTTAATTCACTTATGGAAACATTCAAACCACAGATAAAAGTATTGTGCACACAGGGCTCAGTACACCCTAGCACACGTTAGCACACCTTCTTCCAAATATCCCAAAATTCCCCTGAACCAGATTGCATAATGAACACAATACACAGCAAGAGTCGGTAACGTGTTCTCATAATGTAGGCTTCCATGGAAATCATTGTAACTATCCACAAAATCCGACTGAGCGCTCTGGTGCTGATTTACTAAAAGCAGTTGAGAATCTTTATTCAACAATTGGTATGCATATTAACTTAAATTATCCAATCATGGGCAAGTGAAATAAAAAAAAAAGGAATCTGCTTTTCAAGTGATTAGACAACTGGTGAAAATGCACACAGCTAATTGTGTGAAGATCCTGAACTCCTTTAGCGAATCATCCTCGGTCTCTCTGGCATCTAAGCGATTCTTAGTGAATCCGAAGGGATCGGTTTAGGTGGTAGAAAACGTTTTTGGTTTGCACAGATCAAAGAATTGAGGGGAGGGCGTAAAGCTTGGATAAGACCGAGAGAGAAAAAGTATACTTGTTGCCTATAGCAACTATTTAATTTTTTTGTGTCATTCTCTCAGATAATAAAGCTGAAATCTGATTGGTCACTCTGGGCAGTAACTGCACTTCTGCTCCCAACGACACATTTTTTTCGCAGGTGTCGCAGGTTATCGCAGGTATAATCCAATCTATACCCCATATTAGGTTTCTACCTGTCGAGTTATTGTGGGATTTGTAGTGCAACCCCAGGCTGCTACCAAACGTTACCATGGACATTGAATCACACATGTACCGGCAATGGCAGTGTGTATAGAATGAATTATAAAGTCCTATGTATTACCAAACCTTCTGCATCCCTTAGGAAGTATAGAGGGGCACCCAACCATCAATGTATAATTCTATGAAAACACTGCCTATCAGAACATACGTTTACAGATGACTTCTAGGAATCGATTGAGTTAATGACAATGGTCAGACGAATCCTCGGTGTATAATTCTGTTTTGATCTACCAACAACAGTCAATAGATTGCCGTTTGTAAAGGAATTAAACTGCACACAGGCTGCTTTTTACTGCAACCAACTAAAGGCTACTAGACCGCATTAGAAATGATTTCACAGCCAGAAAAGCCATTTGGAGAATTCAGGGAGTTTAGTAGTTTGTGAAGTTTCCCGTGCAGCCCATGCATTTTCATTGCTGTGTTTTGTATGATCATTTCACTGAGCTCGTTGTAGGAAGCCAGTGTCAGCACAATGTAAAGGTGCAGAGGTATGGATCCATGTCCTATGCCTGGCTGTGCTCTGCTCCATGACATGTGCTGCACACAGCCCAGTTCCTGTAATGAGGGATCTGTATGCACAGTGATTATTGGGGACCTTGCAGGGAGTTGGGTGTTTGGCTGTGGCCAAGTCATGTGTTCATCTCCCAGCACAGCTCCTCTTCCAGTCACTGACCTTTTTCTGACTTTCACAAATCCGAGATCGTTCAAGCAAACATCCAAATACCAGATTATTGTTTTATTCATAATCACTAAGTTATTTGGCTGAGGTGATTGCAAAATGTAACTCTATCTTAGCTACACAAATGTCACATTGAATGCTGCAGTCTTTCTGCATACTGCCTTACAGAGTCTGATTGTTATATGATATATCTATAATTTCAAGAATAGTATTATTAGTATTTTATGGGTTTAAGATACTAGTCCGAAACGTTGTGCACAGTTATTACAAAGGGGGTGGTGGAACTAAGGAGAGAGGCGAGACAGAGTGGGAGACGCAGCAGGATAAAAGGGAGAGATAGAGAGTGGGAACACTAGGAGGCCCAAAGAAGAGAGAGAGAGAGATAAAGAGAGAGAGATAGAGAGGGGGGCGGCACAGAAAGGGGACAGAAAGAAAGAGGAGAGGGTGAATAGATGGGGAGAGAGAGGAGGGGGGGGGCATATGGAAAGGAGACAGAAAGAAAGAGGAGAGGGTGAATAGATGGGGAGAGAGAGGAGGGGGGGGGCATATGGAAAGGAGACAGAAAGAAAGAGGAGAGGGTGAATAGATGGGGAGAGAGAGGAGGGGGGGGGCATATGGAAAGGAGACAGAAAGAAAGAGGAGAGGGTGAATAGATGGGGAGAGAGAGGAGGGGGGGGGCATATGGAAAGGAGACAGAAAGAAAGAGGAGAGGGTGAATAGATGGGGAGAGAGAGGAGGGGGGGGGCATATGGAAAGGAGACAGAAAGAAAGAGGAGAGGGTGAATAGATGGGGAGAGAGAGGAGGGGGGGGGCATATGGAAAGGAGACAGAAAGAAAGAGGAGAGGGTGAATAGATGGGGAGAGAGAGGAGGGGGGGGGCATATGGAAAGGAGACAGAAAGAAAGAGGAGAGGGTGAATAGATGGGGAGAGAGAGGAGGGGGGGGGCATATGGAAAGGAGACAGAAAGAAAGAGGAGAGGGTGAATAGATGGGGAGAGAGAGGAGGGGGGGGGCATATGGAAAGGAGACAGAAAGAAAGAGGAGAGGGTGAATAGATGGGGAGAGAGAGGAGGGGGGGGGCATATGGAAAGGAGACAGAAAGAAAGAGGAGAGGGTGAATAGATGGGGAGAGAGAGGAGGGGGGGGGCATATGGAAAGGAGACAGAAAGAAAGAGGAGAGGGTGAATAGATGGGGAGAGAGAGGAGGGGGGGGGCATATGGAAAGGAGACAGAAAGAAAGAGGAGAGGGGGCATAGATAGGGGAGATAGAGGGGGACATATAGAAAGGGGGCAAGGAGAGGGGAGATAGAGAGGGTGCATAAAGGGGACAAAAAGAAAGAGGAGAGGGAAGAGAGAGGGGGCATAGAGAGAGGAGAAGGAGAGGAGAGGGGGCCTAGAGAGAGAGAAATAAAGGAGAGATGGACATATGGAGAAAAGAAAGAAACAGGGAGATGAGGCATATGTGAGAAAAAGGAAGACAAAAGGGGGGGCATGGAGAGGAGGGAGAGAAGCTAGAGGGAGAAAGATACACGGACAGAAGAGAGAGGGAGAAGGGGGCACTGAGAGAAGAGAGAGGGAGAAGGGGCATGGAGAGGGGAGAGCGGGAGAAGAGGGCATGGAATGGGGAGAGAAGATAGAGGGAGATGGGGCATAGAGAAGAGAGAGGGAATAGGAGAGAGGGAGGTGGAAAGAGGAGAGGGAGAAGAGTGATAGAAAGAGGGGGACATAGAGAGGAAAGAGAGAGAGAAGTGGAGAGAGGGAGGGGAGAAACAGAATAAGTGGAAAAAGAAGAGCAGAGGGGCATGAGGGGAGAGATACAGATGAGTAATGCAAGAAGGGGGGTGGCTGAGGACAAAGACCCATAGAGAGTGAAGGGGAACAAGGGGAGAGAGGGGTTGGGGAGGGGGTGTAGATAGTAAGCAAGACCGATAGAAAGAGAGAGAGAAGAGAGAATAAATAGAGAACGGGGAGGCAGAGAGTGAAAGGGAGAGATAAAGAGGAATGTAATGATGGTAGGAGAGGAAGAAAGGGAAGAGAGGAAATAAAGCACAGAAGGAATATAGATGGGTGACTTACCAAATTATTTTATGCTATCCCATTTACCATAATTCGACATCACTGGACTGGATGTTTTATGTAAAATGTACTCTTTAGAGCAAGAAATAGGTAAAAGAGAGGAGGATGAGAAAATAATTGGGAAATATGGGAGTAAGGAGTGAAGCGAGAGAACGAACTAGAGAACAGATAGAGAGGAAAATGTGAACTAGAGGGAGAGAAAGAATGAGGAGAGAGGGAGGAGATCATGAAAATGGAGCCGGGACTGAACAAGAAGGAGAAACTGATAGGTTAAAGGGAGAACGAGGGAAAAGGGGTAACAGAGAAAGGGAGGAAGGATGAGGGCACTGTCAGATGGAGAAGGGGGCAGAGAAAAGCAGAAAGACTAAAAGGTGAGAAGAGATACAGAAAAGAGATGCAGGATGGGCAGATCATATCTACAAATAGACAGACAGACAGACAGATAGATAGATAGATAGATAGATAGATAGATAGATAGATAGATAGATAGATGATATTATTATGACTGTAAAAGGTGTTAAAATGGCTTAGATAGCAGAATATAATGATAACTGTTCTATATTTATGTGTGATGATTGGAATTAATGTATTTATGGTTTTATTAGTGTTATTAGAACATTTGACAAAGGCAGTACAATTCCAGTGGAAATAATCAAAGAGAGATGTTGGAAAGTGGTGATGAGTAGTGATTGATGTGTTATTTCATACATGCATACACTAACACACACAGGCTCCTTTGCCTGGTAGACGCTGCAGCTTTAAAGATAAGAAGAGGGATCAGGAATGGGGGAGGAGAGAGAGATCTTGAAAAAAAAAAAGAGAGGTGGGGGTGCGAAGGGGCGTGGCCTCTCGCTTGTCAATTTACTACTCAGGATCGGGGTCACGTGAGCCAGGCTCGCCAGCCCATTGGCTGGAGGCACGTGTCTAGGATACCGGGCTCCCACGTCACTTGTGAGGCTCTATTAAAAATAAGAACAAAAATCCAGAGTGAAAGTATTTCAGGTCCAGTGAGTGCTTCCTAAATTATCCTCAGTACAGAGCCTGTCACTGAAGCACTGGGGATTATTTAGCACAACAAAAATAAGGACAGATCTGCCTTGCGTCCCATTGATCTCCTTCCTTTCTCAGTGTGCATGCTGTGCACTGAGCTATCTACACCTTGTATTCTTATATATGCTCCTCCAAGCCATCTGTAGCCTTGATGCCTGCATGCTGCACAGGCCACCTGTCTGCTGGTCCCTGTGAAGGATTTACCTGGTCCTGCCTGGATATGAGCCCGACTTGGAGAAGAGGATGCTTTGGCTCGCTGCAGTACTGAGTCAGTGATCCGCAGGAGGAGAGCACCGGCGACTTGGTCACATGTGCAGGCAGCACAACAAGGGTTAACGGAGGAAGCAGCTCGTGTGGACTTACAGCATGGAAGAGAATGACCAGAACCACAGGGAAGTGGAGCAGCACCAGGAGTCAGGGGACGAATCCAACCGAGGGATCCTGCTCCAGGCTCCAGGGAACCATCAGCCCCACCACAGGGTTACCAACTTCTTCATTGATAACATCCTGCGGCCGGAGTTCGGGAGAAGGAAAGAAGCCCACCATGATGAGTTCTACTTGGGCAGAGACAGTGTGGCTCGCTCTGGGTCCGAGCCCAACCAACACCGAGGCACTGCCACCGAAGGAGAAGGGGCATCCAAAGCCATCACTAACACCCCGGACAAGAAAAGTGAGGTGGCCATGGAAGGAGCCCTCAAACCCAGAGGCTCCAGTGGAGACCTTTCCATGAGCTCGGACTCCGATAGTTCTCAAGCCAGCTCCACCACCAACAAGCAGGGTATGCTGTGGCCAGCCTGGGTCTACTGTACCAGGTACTCAGACAGACCTTCATCAGGTAAGACCCATAGGGCTTCTCACCAGGAAAATTAACTGGGTAACAAAATGTAAATTGCTCCATACAACAGAAGACAGGGATTGCACTTTTTTCATTTGGGATATTCAGTCAGCAGCTAGCAGCCAAATGCACTATAAAAACAATTGGAGATTGCCAAGATCATATTTATTACGATGCTTTAATTAGTTAATTAGCGTCAGCTCCGCCGCTTCATACTGACAATTAGACGTAGGAAGGGGTTTGCATTTTAAATGAAGCATCATTTGGGGCTTCATTCTCCTTACGCAATTTATTTGTCACAGAATGTTATGTGTTGTCAGCCTTGCTC
>NW_017306405.1:1540140-1546607 GCF_000935625.1 Nanorana parkeri | reverse complement strand
ATTTTTTTTAGATATTTTGTTCCATTACTGTTAATTCTATTTAAACATTCAAATGGAACAGGCCAAAGAAATTAACCTTTATCTTTACTCGCCTTTAACTCAATTTCTAATTAATAAATATATCCATACTGCTACACCTTACAATTGATATATTATTAATATATTATTTATATTTTGTAGACATGGCATACTATCAATGAGAGTGTAGTACAATAACATTAGACACCCACCGTAGCTCTTTAAATTTAATAAAACAAATTAAAACAGCAAATACATACATATGCCTATTTTGCTCGCCAAGAAAACACGGTTTGTTTTTAAAACAGTGAACATATTTATCAAGAAAAAATAAAATAAGGAATACATCCGAATGCATCGTTGGTAGGAGAGCGGTACCCCCTATTTCTTTTTTGGAATGGAATGATCTGATAGTAGAATTATTTATGATCTGGGATTATATATATATATATACACACACACACACACACATATATTTAATTTTTATATATTCATTTTTTTTTTACATTTCATATTATATCATAAAGATTTAAAAAGACAAAAGAATCCCAATTTATCGGGTGGCTAGCTACTGTATAGCCCTCCCAGGGCTTGTACAGCACCCTGCCTGGTAACGGCACAGCCAGTGGGTGCTGCAGAATATATATGAGCTTCAGCTGGTACTGGTACTATACATTGTAAGAGGGTGGATGAGATTTTTCCAATGAAGAGCAGGATTGGAGCCCACGTGTCCCAGATCTGATCTGTGGGTGAAGGAGGCTGAATTGATGGCAGGTTGTAGTAAAAACACGTGTATGGCTGTGCGTAAAAAAATACAGGATGGAGGGAGTGCGCAGATCTGTAAAGACTACAGAGGGCAGGGGGAAGAAGCTTCCTACAATGTAGCGGCTAGAGCCGGTCAGCCTACCCATGGCAGGGCTATAGTGACCCTGATCTTATTTATATATATATATAGTGTTAATGAATATAAGGTAATTCCAAGATGAGCCCCAGAGACAGGCGGGCACAGGGATCTGGTACTCATTGGCATTATGGAGAAGGCAGAGGGGCAACACGGAGGCAGCAGAGAGGGAGGGATTATGGGGGCATGGCAGAAATGGGAAAGATGGAGGAGGTAGAAGCAGGACACTGGCTAGGTGCAAAGTAAAATGGCATTTATATAGGCATAGGACACGATGGAGTGCATCTAAAACTCCTCATAGGACAATCAGAGGCTAGAAATGTCTGAGCAATGCCAGGGAAAGCGGGGAAAGCAGCTAAGTGAGACAGAAGATATTGAGAATGATGTGTCTGTCTGGCATTGATTTGCCTCCCAAGCGATACATACATGGCAGCAACAACACAAGAGCCATCCCTGCTCCTAAAACATGGACATGAGATTGCGCTGCAAGCCAGTAGTCCCCCCTCATCTTCCTCACAAGACAGAAATCACACACAATGTTATACAGATTAGGGGGAAAGGAACCCCCCAAAGCATCCGTATACATTTTATAGCATGTTTCATTATTTAAGGGCTGCGGTGGGCAACGTGAAGCAAATAATTAGCTGGGCTGAATGACTAATGTATGTCTGCTGTTAATATTTCAAGTGTAGAGAGAAGGAAGTGGGGGAGAAGGGAGGGCAGGATGAGGCCTCTGTTCTACCCAGTGTTCCCTACTGCCCCTGAAAACCAAAAAGACGCAAAGTAAAGAGGAAATAATCCCCAATCACCAATACCCCCCTTCCCCCATATAGCTTTAGTGGAACTGTTATTTAATCTGATCTGATCACCACTGATTATGATATGTATCGGTGTTTCTGGACACTTTGTTATAAAGGAAACAGTAATGTGCAAAGTGTAGCAATGCAAAATAACCAATCAGATTTCAGCCAAGACCAGTGAAATGACTCACACTGGAGCTTGTGATGGGTTAATGTGCTCCGCTACTACTCTGTCCTATATGTACACCTGTCCTTGTAAGTGTCAGAATCTGCCTTGTACCTTGCACAAACCTCTCTCTGTCTCTCTCTCTCTCTCTCCAGTATATATATAATGCATTTAACTGTCATTTTGAAAATGCATTAGGAGGGGCATCACTTACTGACCCTTATTTCCAAAAGGTTTACTGCCTGCATTTTCTACAAGTCATGTCAAAGCACTATCTATCATCTGTCTATCTATCTATCTATCTATCTATCTATCTATCTATCTATCTATCTATCTATCTATTTATTTGTTTTTGTCTTTACTTATCTACAACTCTGTCTATTTAAAAGGCCCCTTGTGTGTAAAGTATGCGCAAACTAGAAATGTCAGTCTATAACTTCAGTAATTCCTTTCCCAAGTGTTTGTTTGGGCACAGTGACAGTATGAACATGAAATAGTGCAATGATTGGATTCTCTAGATGGCTTCTGATGAGATGCTCTCCTTATTTTTTAAGGTCCCAGATCCCGAAAACCAAAGAAGAAGATGGTCAGCAAAGAGGACAAAAGGCCCCGGACAGCGTTCACTGCGGAGCAGCTCCAAAGGCTCAAAGCTGAGTTTCAAACAAACAGGTATTTGACCGAGCAGAGAAGACAAACTTTGGCTCAGGAACTGAATCTTAACGAGTCTCAAATTAAAATTTGGTTTCAGAACAAACGAGCTAAAATTAAAAAAGCGACAGGAAACAAAAACTCTCTGGCACTACATCTGATGGCACAAGGACTCTATAACCACTCCACCACCTCCAAGGACAGCAAATCAGACAGCGAATAGAAGCAGATGGTGGAGCAAAGAAAACGAGTCTTACAATGCAATAATTTAAACAACAACAACAAAAACAACACACAAATGTAAAAAAAAAGGCGAAAAAAAAGATGACAAGGGCCAGTGTACAAAAAAATATACCAGCAACTTGCTTCTTTATGGGGACAAAAATTCGCAATATTATATGTAAATAATTTACAGGCAAAACTTAAAAAAAATCCAAAATATTCGCTCCTGAACTATTTTTGTTTCCTTGTTTGATGGAATTGAGGTTCTATCGTTACCGATTATTTTATGCTTAATGCTTTATTTTATACTAAGCGACGTTTTTTGGGTTTTGGACGTTCATGTGATTGAACAGCTCTGCTAAAAGTCCAAAGATTAAACTGCTGCATTTTTTCGCACTACTGTGAAATTTAATAAATAGCTAATATTTGTCCTAAGTTTTTATATTATAATTTTTGTGTTATCTTAAAATAAAAAGCAGGAACGATGTTTTATTGCATTGTATTAAAACGTATACATTTTTTTTGTTGCTTTCTCTTAAAAAATGTTTTAATAGGTGTGTAAAGAGTTGCAGAAATATGATTTATTTATACATGGAGGGGGTGAAATATTTTGCACTTAGGTCCTGATTATTTTTATTTGTTCTGGGGGTGGAAAGGGTTGGGGTAATCACAAGAGGTAAGAGCAAAAAGGAGGGGGTTACTATATCATTTTTTATGTCAGTTTGGTATATTATTGTCTCACTGCTGCAATATTACTGCCGTTCGTAAGGCAAGGTGGCATCCAATCAGTTTGGCAGAGGATGCCACCCCCTTGCGGCAGTGGGTGTCTAAGCTCCACCCACTGATTACCCACTCACTTCCTAAAATACCCTTTCTAAGCATGGCGCTCCTGCCATCCCTGTCTGTGACACCATCTTATTGGTAGCTAGATGTGGTTGCATCTACCCATAAAGTATACTACTTCTGTATACCGCAATCCAGAAATTCAGTTAGTAAATGCTATGTAGTTTCATTTTGCATCCCCTAATACTACATACATGTCTAGTACAAGCTTGGATAAGGAATAGTCAGCTGAATGTCTTACACAAAGGGTTAGCATACTTGTAGTACACCCATGATCATAGGTAAGGCATAGTCAGCTGGGTGTTCTACACAAAGGGTTAAAATACTTGTAGTACACTCATGATCATAGGTAAGGCATGGTCAGCTGACTGTCCTACACAAAGGGTTAACATACTTGTAGCACAAGCTTGGAAAAGGAATTGTCAGATGGGTGTCCTACAGAAATAGGTAAAATATTTGTCGTACGGTCTTGGACAAATCATAGTCACCTGGGAGTCCTACACAAAAGGTTAAATTACTTGTAGTACACTCATGATCATGGATGAGATATAGTCAGGTGTCCTACAAAAGGTTTAAAGTACTTGTAGTACACTTATGATCATAGGTAAGGCATAGTCAGCTGGGTGTCCTACGCAAAGGGGTAACATACTTGTAGTACACTCATGATCATAGGTAAGGTCAGCTGGGTGTCCTTACACAGAGGGTTAAAGTACTTGTAGTACACGCATGATCATAGGTAAGGCATAGTTAGCTGGGTGTCCTACACAGAGGGTTAAAGTACTTGTAGTACACGCATGATCATAGGTAAGGCATAGTTAGCTGGGTGTCCTACACAGAGGGTTAAAGTACTTGTAGTACACGCATGATCATTGGTAAGGCATAGTCAGCTGGGTGTGCCATTTCAGACACAACTTGTAAAATATCTGCACTACAACATTGGATTGTATGTGGGATCCACATGCCTTGCAGGAAATTTTGCACATTTGACAAATGTGTATACAGTCATTTGCAGAGCTATTAGAATGCCTCAACATAGGAATTAACCCCATGCGGGCCATTGCTTTGTTGGTGTTTAGTGAATGAAGTAAAGTTTCATGGCAACGAAAGGGTTATATATTGGGAAAACTATCGTGGGCGGTGCCACAATTTTGATGGGCGGGGCTAAAAGAAACACGAGTCTACAGAACCAAGAACAAACCTATCTATTCCAGATGACACAAATAATACCAGCTACACATCTAATATTGTCATTATGTAGCATTCAGTCACAACATTGTACAAATCAAAGAGACAACTTTTTTGTTTTTGTTTTACTCCGCCTAATAAAAGCTCCAAACCAGTGTAAATACAATGTTACCATATGCTTGGTCTCAGTCACAGCTTATTTTTATTTTTACAATGTATGCCAGTGTAAATAAAACAAAAAAACCCCACAAATCGCACATTTTGAATCTTTTCTGCTCTAGGTTTTTTTCTCAGTGCCATTACAAGTTGAATGTTCAGTTCTAAGCTATTAGACGAGCCTATATTAATGTGTTCAGTGACACGGATTCAGGACTGGTCACCTCTGAGGGATGAATGTTCTATATCTGCCTTAAAAATACTCTAATCGTATGGTTTTGCTATACATAAAATATTATAATGTATACTTCAAGAAAAAAAAAAAAAAAAAGCTCATATGAATGTTGTTTCACCCTCTTCTGCTAGTTTTAGGGGGCAAATATATCGCTTTATCAGTGGAAACTAGCATCTTCATGTTAGTTTTTAAGGTTATGAAATATGGCCTGACGTTTGTAATTTTATTATTAAGATATCACTCCATATTGTGTCTGTTCAGTCCTCCAAAAATGCATCAAATAAACCATTTTATTATGCCCATAATGTGTTGAAGTATGTGTTGTACTGGTCAGCTAAAAGTTAACAACTACAAGAATGGACAAGAACACAAAACACTAATAGTTATATAAGAACAACAAGCAATATTTTACACTATTATTAAATATCTTGAAAACAGCGGAAGACAATATCAATAATAACAAATAATAATAATACAGAAAATAGAATTGGAATTAATGTTTATCAACATTTCTCTAATTCTAGACCTACCCATTCAGTCTTTCATTTTGATTTTACACATAATTATTTAGTTATGTATCTGACAGTAAACTGTAAAAAAAATCCCAAAGTTCAGACTGTAAGTAGCAGTAAAAAGAAAAAAAAAAAAATCGCAAAAAAGTATCCGAATCCGAAATCTCCCCCATCTCTTCCCAAGTGTAAAATACAACCACTTATGTGTTTTAATGTTATTTGTTTTTTGCAATGTCAAACACAAATGAAACACGTCTTTGGCAATGGGAAGTTGGCATGTTGGGACGGGAAACTCAACAACCTGGAAGCATGGGCAAAGCTGCACGATTCTGGCCAAGGATTTTGTGTGGCATGGGGAGACATTATTAACTTGTAACACTGAGGGAGATGAGCAGAAGAACGGAACAGCAGGGGAAGCCACAGTCTGCCCTGTGTGCTCTGGGTTCCATTACCCAGAAGGGAGGTATGGAGCTCCCCCCTCCGGCACCGAAGGGGTTAAATCGCCATGCGGGGACGGCACATGTTACATAGGCACCTCAGTAGGTAATTAAAACATAAACTTGACAGAGGAGGTGACCCGGTATAAGTCAATGAGTCATAATCAATAGCGAGTTCACCTTATTTTATTGGCTGCACATCTATGGATCCTGACCATGATGAGTTTCATGAATAAACAATTGACCATAAATATGCCATAGATTGTAAAAAAATTGGCCCAGAAATGTATGCATCTGTGTCATTGTCCTTTGTGATTTGGTGTACTACATGATATATATATATA
>NW_017306405.1:1539819-1540116 GCF_000935625.1 Nanorana parkeri | reverse complement strand
ATATCCAGGTGTAATAGTAATAATAATAACAATAAAATAATAATAATTATTTTTCTATCAAAGCTTTATAGAATGCTCACTTAGCTTAGTGAATAAAGTCAACATATGTTTACTTTAATTAACCAATTGTGTGCAAGAGAAGTGCATATGACTAAGCATTTAATTAACCAATCAGAGAAATGCATGCGATTGGGTATTTAAAGCAAACTTGATTCAGTAAGGGTACATTCACTATGCTTTTGGGTAATCGCCCCCCTATATGTTATATACGCATATGAGGTGATATATAGGTTTGAC
>NW_017306405.1:1495969-1539662 GCF_000935625.1 Nanorana parkeri | reverse complement strand
GTGTCAGAACTCCACCATTCAGTAATCTCTCTGCTTCTGAAATATTCTGTGTATAAACAGCAGAAGTTACTGCACTTGGAAACTTTTAGTATTTTCATGTCAGTGCTGCAAAAGGTAGCAAAGTGATCCAGACTGCACAATGAAGAAGAAAAGAGGCAAGTGAGAAAGCGCCTTTGGAAACAAAAGAATGGATTTCTGTTCCCATTTGAAGAGGTAACTCACACCCCTTCACCTCAGCCCTCTCCACACACTCTCCTAGAACAATGCAGAGATCACTTCCTATGTACCATATGATAGAAACAAATAAGCAAGCACATGAGCTGTGCTGCAAACACAGAAAATAGATAAGACATTGATCACAAGGCATTTTCTATGCAGTCCAGAGACTCAGTCACTGCTAAAAAAGAAAGTAGTGGGGATTTGTACTGCTTGTCAATTGACTGCCACTTTCAGGGAGGGAGTGCAAGCGAGATCTAGTTGTGAGCTGCACTTTCTCATCTTTAAAAGTCATTTTCTTCCCCCTGTCCTCAGTATCCAGATCATTTTTCTGCCAAGTCTCCCCCCGTTCCTCACACGGAATGTGAATGTCATCTAGCATTTTGGCAAAGTCTACAAACTGTGGAGAATGCAGACACTGGGGCTGTGAGCTCAGGCAAGGCTTGTCACTGTGTTCCTCCATGCAGGATCTTTTCCCTAAAAAAAGACACAAACCAGGTAATTATTTATAAGGCTGCTTCTGCTCAGTAGATCAGAAGTCCCAGTCTTTGGCAATTGAAAAAGCACCTTTAGATACAGCCAAGGGTCACACTAAATATAAAAGAAATCTCTAATATTTTTGTTAATGAGCCTGTCCACCAAGAGTTGATCTCTCTGATTTGGGTAGACCATAAATTACCTAGTCATTGGGGTTCATTTACTAGGGGACTAGAGACTGATCACTAGCAAAGTGAATGTTCTCTGAGCTTAGTAAATGAGATGAAGCTGTGCTCTCATCAATGAAAAACTGTTCCAGCAAAAATCCTGCTTTTTTTTAATTCCACTTGTACATGACTGAGTATTCAAAGTGAACATAGCTTCACCCTACTTACTAAAATTTGCTAAGGCTCCATTCACATCTTTGTGATGCAGGAGCGTGTGTGATCGTATGTTGCATGTTAGGTGTGTTGTTGGGCCATGGATGCACCCAGCCAATGCATGTGTGTTGTATTGCACCACATCACATGGTAACAATATCTTCATTTAAATGAATGGCGGCCCATAATGCACCATAACTCACCCTGCAGCACCTCTGCGATGAAGAGAGGGTAATTAAAGGACCTCTGCTTCTTTAGTAAATCAGGCTCATTGGCTTCTTGTATCTTGCAGGGACTCTAGACACAAGACATCCCTCACCAAAGCCCTGGGAGCTGCTTTGGTATCACACTCCTCCTGCAGGAGTTAATTGAGTCTTACTGGTTTGATGCATTCCTTATAATGTAAATTACATTAACATCCAATAGGAATAGGAAAGAACCCTTGTATAGGTTGTGGCAGGTGGACAGACCTTATTAGGTGGGGAGGTTTCACTGTTTGATTCCTGGGCTATACCTGAAATGAGTGGGTCATTTTCCCATCAGCACCCTGCCATACATCATTAAAGCTGAACTCTAGACTTGCACAGTTGTACCAGCTCATCTTCTGTACTGAAATTGCTTACTCTGATTTCACTGCACACTGTGAACTTACTGCATTAGAAGCAATATAGAGCCCACCTCATTTCCTGGCTGGGGGATATTCAACATCATCTAGTACTTTCCTCCACCAGCCTTACTGCCCCCTCGAATTTATTGGATTTAAAGCCGTGTCAGAATATAAAAAAAAATAGAAGAATAGAAAACAAAACAAAAAAAACATTTTGCCCATAGGAATGCATTGCTAGATTCCTATTGGTTATTTCAATTTGCAATAGCCAATAGTAAACTAGCATTGCACCCACCCTCAGCTGCAGTTCTCCATCAGGTCCATCAGCAGAGGGCGGGTGCAATTCCGAACATGCTGAGCATGTTCGGCCGACCCGAAGCCACACGAAGCCACCCGATGTACGGCTGATTTCAGCCGATATACGGCTGAAATCAGCCATACCAGCCTGAAGTGAAAAGCTGAACAGCGTTCGGCTCACTTCACTTCAGGTCGGTCTTTCACTCGGCTGCCTACGGCAGCTTAGTGAATAGACCCCTGAGTGTTTATGGGCAATCAGATCTGTGTGTGTGCAGTCATCCTTCATAGAGGGCAACAACATTGCGCATGTGCAGCAACCTATAGCAGTGATGGCGAGCCTTTTTGAACCCGAGTGCCCAAACTGCGACGCAAAATCAATTTACTTACCTGAAAGCGCCAGCGCTGAAAATAAGTTTAGTACTTTATTGCAGTTCAGGCGCTCGGGTTTAAGAAACATTCAGCATCACTGCCTTAGGCCCCAATTCACACCAAGCAACATACCTTACAAGCAGGGCCGTCTTTAACGCGGGGCAAAGGGGGCAGTTGCCCCGGGCCCAGTCATGGTTTTGGGGCCCAAAGCAGCTGCCCCTTGAGCCCGCAGAAACGTGCCGATCGGATCGCATAGTAGAATACGTTATAGCAGCCGCATATGGCAATGCCATAACGTATTTTCCATCGCATACTACGGGTGTAGCTCCTCCCCCGCCCGCGTAGCGTGACATGTAAGTGTCACACGGGCTTCACTGGAGGACGTGAGGACGTGCGTACGAGTGCCTCACACACGTCCAGGGAAGTCAGACATCCGGAAAGAAAGCGGACTGAGGCAGACTGGCACGAGGACTGTTATGGGACTGACTGAGGCAGGTGAGAGCTGGCCAAAGTTTATGCTTACTTTCTCTCACAACTTGGGAATGCTCAATTTTATGGGTGGATGCACAGGAAATAAATAGTAAGTATGTCAATGGAGCACTGGAGAAGGGAGCTGTATGTTAGCAGGCTGGTGACTACTATGAAAAAAGTACTGGTGTAGAAAGCAGAGTTTATGTTCTGTTGGCCACATGCAGTCATGCAGATCTCGTGGATCCTCCAGTGGGTGCCGAGTATATGGGCCAAAATAACATGAAAAGTAGCTACTCGGTGCTGTAATTTCTACCTTTCAATGTAATTCTCTTTGCTTGTCTGCCTCTCTGACAATGTCCCACCCCTAGGGCCCCTAGACATGTAATTCCCCTCAATGACTGTGCACAACAACTTCAGCAAGTTTTACATGGTTAATGGCTGCTGCATGGTTATGGCCAATCCCCCCTCTTTCACTACACATGTGCCTGCGTTGCCAGGTGGCGAAGCACATGAGGAATAGGACCACCACTCTCTGGCAACTGCATAAAAACCACACCAAGCAGGCATGCCCTGGGAGCTGCTGGGGACCGGGTTGCTGATCTCCCTGGCTGTGTGCACAGGGCATCCAGGAATGAGACATGTAGTAACGTATGTCACCAGCACATCGTAGTTAAATCTTTTTGATTGGTTATTGTATTTTGGTGTTGTGTATCTAACTCAGTGTATCTAACACTTTGTCATGCCTAATGAAGGGGCCCTGAGTGGCCCAGAAATGTTGCTATGTGACAAGATGTCGGTGCATCAATAAAATTATCACTTCTTGAAGATTTAACCACTTTGTGCTAGCGACATACAGTACTTTACTACTTGCCATCCGCAGTCACTACAGCAGCACCCACCGCAAGGGAGATACCAGTAAGGAGTGCGGTAGGACTCTCCTGCAGGAATGAAACATGTGACATGGCAGTGGGGAGACATCTTCTTTAGTATGTGCACCACAAAAGCCTAAAATAATCTCAAGTAAACAATAGAAAACTAAGCCCAGCGGACTGTGTGAGAATGGTATAAAATATTTGAGGGTCAGTCATGTACTTAAGAAATGGAAATACTGGGATTTTGGTGGCCAATTTTATTAGTAAGTGAACTGGAAAAGCCTAGAGTAATCTCAATAACTGAAACATCAACAAACTATATCCTGAGAGAATATAATTTATTTGGGGGTCAGTCATTCACTTCTGGATTTTAAATGCTGGGATTTGGGTGGAAATCTTCTTTAGTAAGTAAATCAGAAAAGCCTAAAGTAATCTCAATAACTGTCTGACTAAAAATTATAAAAAATATTTCCTAATCATTGAGGGACAGAAGGAATGAGACAACTGGGTTATACTTCTACATATAGGTGAATTGGACACTGGCAAGCAAAAAGCTGTTAGTCGGTCAAGTATAATCTCTTCAATGCATCAGTGCCTCCTTAGTCCTATGGTACCACACCCCTATGTAATACTAATAGGTATAAAAATGTAATGGGTTTTGAAGGTACCAATAAACACAATTGTAGTCCACACTGTTTTAGAATAAAACCATTATAGTTTATTTAATCCAAGATTAAAATCATTGAAAACTCTTGATTATTAGTTAAATTCCATCAAACAAAAAGAAAAAGAAAGAACATGTGCTCCAGCAGCACTTATATGTATATAGCTCATAATCGAAATTGTCAAACTCTAACACAGATCGACTATAGCCCCCCGGCCCCCCCAAAAAGAACCATTTGATCACAAACACAGTATTATGAGCAGCAACAACATTTGTCAAGTGGTACTGGAGACGGGAGCTGTATGTTATGTTAATCTTTGATATCTTGGTAAATCCAGTTCTGAATATGGAAATATGTAAAATGTGGATATCTAGTTCTCAGATTACATAGGCTGAGAGAAGTTTATGATCTATGTGTGCTGTTTTTTTTTCTCTTGGTGTTGGGGAGGTGAGAGAAATTCCTGGGGGGGAGGGGGGGGGGCGGGAGAAAGGGTCCTGCTGAAGTGAAAGTGACGGGCAACATGGAGCTGTACATTAGAACAGCACCATTGAATAACATTAGCCAGCAACTTCTCGCGATAATGCGCAAAATAGCGGTCGGATCTATTTACATTGGTGGTCCCTGAACCTGGGCTTGCGTGCCAGCAGAGAGGGCCCCGCATGCCCTCCCTGGCACACGTGACATAGGTTCACCACCACTGACCTACAGTAACCAATCAGATGCCACATATCCCTAACCCAACAATAAATACCTCTGCTTGTATGCAATGGCTTACTGCTGAATAAGCCTGTTCTGACTTATACTTGGCAGGCTGGAACTTGCACTTTTGGGTTAAATCTTGGTTATGAACATGGTCAGTGAAGCATTGCAGCCCTTGGCATGGAAAGCACTCATAAAGTAGAGATCCTTGCTATCCTACCCTATTGTAATAACATTTACCAAAGTCCTTGATAACTTAAAATAGCAATTCAATATTGCCATTGCGGATTGTTTTAAACTTGCATGAGCTGTTTTTTCATGAGCACTGCTTTCATTTTAGTCTGAAACTATAACACCCTATATACACTCTTGTGTTTCTCATAACTAAAGGGAATGTAAGTTATATTTCAGAGAGATAATTTTTTTTGAGTTCCCAATGCAGTCTTTACGCTAAAGCAATTTTCTATAAGACTTCACATTTTGACACGTTTGCTCTTCTATATCTTTGGTATAATTAATAAAGTCATATGTAGAGTAGCCACTAGAGGGAGCTCTTAGTGGCTCAGTGCAATTACTCCCTCTCCCTCTTAATAACCATTAAGGTAACAGCTACTCAGGGAAAGCAATATTTTCAAATTGTCAGATTGCTCATACGGGTTGATTTACCAAAGTTGAAAAGGTTGTTTACTTAGACAAGTGGAAGTTTTTGGTTTGAAAAGTGTATGTTCACTTTGCAAAAGTGAATTATAGTAAGTAAAGTGAAGGTGTGTTGACTTTGCGTACCCAATCATAAGTAAGGGAAATTTAGAAAAAAAAATATTTTTTTTTTTCTTGCACATGATTGGGTAGTTGAAGTGAACATAACTTCGTCATATTTATGAAGCTTAGAAAAAATGTACTTTGATAAGTGAACAGTCTATATTACATTAATAATTCAACCCCACAGACTTGCATTACGATAAACTGATGTATCCCCTGCACTCCTTACAGAGACCAATAGCAACTGTGGTGCTGGCAGTGATTATCATGGATGGCGCAGTGTACATCAAGCTCGTAGAAAGTGAAGATCCCCAGTACTCAAATGATATTGTTAAATCCTTGTGTTCATTTATTGAAGAAAAACGTCACATACATCAAATAGCCAACGTTTTAGGGCCATGCAGGGTCCCTTCATCAGTGCAACATAATGACTCTCTCACAGTGGTCACTATGTTGCCCCGTGAAGGGACCCTGCATGGCCCGAAACCTTGGCTATTTGATGCATGTGATGTTTTTCTTCAATAAATGAACACAAGGATTTAACATCTTCACTTTCTACAAGCTTGCATTATGACAAGGATCAGTAAAGCGCATCCACTGTGTAGCACTACAGAAATCAGTGCCTGAGTAAGTATTGATCAAATATGGCTGCCCCCCATATACATATATAATCACAAATTATACAAATATCAAAGGCTTTTAAAACATTAACACATATTGATAAGAATATTTACTTATCATGCTGATCTTTTACATTTTTATCTAAAAAAAATACAACTTAAAGTGACATAAAAGTTATTTTTTGACATATATCTACAGCTAGCAAGCAGCAGATATATGCAAAAAACATTTTAGAAAATTAAAAAGTTACAAAATAGGTTCGTCTCCGCCGCTCACTCCCGACTGTAAAGTCCAGCTTCTCGAGCGGCCATGCAGGAGGATGTGTGCTGGCGCATGCGTGGTGGAGACCATCGTCGGGAAGAAGAGGTGAGACTCACTGTAAGTTAATGAAGGCAGCCGTGAGTGTGCACGCCGGACAGACACCGGGGGACAGGAAGACAGAGAAGTCTGCGCTGGATCAGAGACTGGTACCAGCGCTGGAGGGACTACTGGAAACTACTGCAAAGAAGATGATCAGATCAAGAGGCATAATTTAAGGTAAGTCCTTAAAGCAGCATGAGGGGGGGGGGGGGGGGGGGGTGACTTTCATTTTACTTTAATGCCCTACTTTAAACTGCATTTTTGCTGATATATAAAACCGCAGAAAAAAAAGTGGAGCTGCTGCTCCTAAGAAGGAATAGGTTGCTTGCTTTTATTTCTGTACTACATGAATGACAACTGGTGTTTAATTATCATTGGCTACTATATCCAGAGTCCTTTTGTTCATTAATACATATAGAAGATCTTCTAGTGTACCTTGACATAGGTTGTCATTTGTAACACATTTCACACTTGTAAAGTATAAATACACATATATTTCCAGTCTTGCAATATATAATTCTGTCACTCTGAAGCAAGATCCCAATGTAGTATATTTGATTTAAATTACATTGTCATCTACAGTATAATGGGTGGCAGCAAGGACAATTGCCAATTTGGACAGTTAAAATAGATTCTTAGCATTGCCTAATATGGATGAATTTGAAGGTTTAGCAACAAATATCAGACTCATGCACAAGTCTAGATATACCCGATATACACGTCCACTGTTCACTGTAGGGAGATCTTCTCAGTATTGCCTATGAGTCACTACGATAAGTACATTTTCCGACTCACAAAGCTGATGCTGGTCTACTGCAGGCCACTGATTTGACCATCTGCACTCCACAAATAAAGAGATTATCACTTATTTCCCCTGAAAAGGACCATATGACAGGATTTCCAATTATTGTTTTTACCAGATTTAACAATTTCTTGAGTAATATTACACCACAGGAAAGGACAAGCCATGCTATAATAGTATAATATTTCTTTGAGAATGGTGTCATTGGTGCCTCTGCCTCATACCCACAGACACCCACACACACACCCTCAAATAGATTCTTCTAAGGGTCTGAGAGACCTTCATACCCAATCAGATTTTTCCATGTATTCTATGAGTACACTTTCAGGTTTTTTTAAATCCTTCCTATGAATCAGAGATCTAAGATATAGGCTATTTGAGAACAGTGCTAAATTAAACTATGAAATTGTGTTGTTGGATAATAAGGGACCCAATTGACAATGGTCTGCAGCATACATTTTCTTGGTGACCTTAAACTAAATTGTTCAGTCAATCAGCTTCACTTATCAAAAATCTACAGTACAATGTGGAAAATGTCCTGAACACCCAGGCCAATTCAGGTCTGCGATATTGAACTGGACAGAGGACACTAATGAGTTCTGTTAAAGTACACTATGGGCTCCAGTTATGATTTTATTCATGACAGCCTAACAGGACTAACATCCACCGTCACATACAATTTTACAGACATGGAATATTTAGCAATGCTATCATAGGAATAGTCAGTAATACAATATTGCAGAGAGTACATGAGTATAACCCATAGGAACCAAACATATGTCACCTTTCATCAGCTAAGAGCAATCAGAGCAAAGAAGACTTCTGACTGGTTGGAGTGGGTCTGCAATTTGCATATGGCAGGTGAATAGATCTATATAAATTGGGAGGAATGTCCTCTAATGCAGCGCTGCCCCTGGGGTGAGGGCAGAGATAAGACACGCTCAGTCACCACTTGGTAGTGCGCTTCTGTACTTTTTGTCTTTTCTATGAATAGATCTATATACCCTAAAAGTGGTTGGCCGTGCACCGTACATGCACAATTTAACTGTTATCTGGCAGCAAGATAGGGCAGTACCATCACAAACATATATATTAGGTTCAACTGAGCATTGGTGTTCACATGAATTGAAAAGAGAGGGCAGAGGAGGCTGCATATTCCAGAGAGGAACAATAGTGATTATCAATGTGGTTGTGTACAGGGTTCATAAACTTGTCAAAAATTTCAGATCAGGCAACTGTCATCTCATGACTTGGGTAGCTGTAATTAGTGATATCTGAAAAAAATAATGGTATATAATACTGATAAATGAAGTACATTGAATTTTAAATGAGAAGTCTATGGGTTTAGTCAACAAGGTAGAATAAAGACCAGAAATGACGTGGCAAGTGCTATACTGCATATTGACCTATTTAGAATTAATTGTGGAATGATTTGACTAGAGTAGATCAAAAACTGAGAAGCTACTATGGATTAAATAGATAGCCATATAGATAACGGAGCCATGACCCTGTGCACTCTTTCCAGTATGTATTTAAAGGGTCACTTCTAGGAATGATTGCAGTATGTGTCCACACTAGGTAGATTCACACCACTGTCTGTCCTGGAGACCACTGTCACCAAAACAGAAATTGAGGAGAAATCCTAAATTATGATTATTATTATTACTATTATTATCATGAGAGAAAGAGGTGAAAGAGGTGGAATCTTCCAAAGTGGACAAATGTTTTGGTGAGAATCCACCTCACTTTGGGAAGATTTTACTTGTGTCTCCCTCACAGGCAGTAAATTGAAATCTTTAAGCAAGGTATCCTCACATGTGATAAACATTTTAAGTATTAATGTGACCCTAAAGAGCCACTAAAATCTTGTAAATGTCAATATCTCAGCGCAATTCTGTTGGCAGGGCCAGAGTTTTATTTTATCACTAGAGCCTGCAGGGACTTTTGGAGCCCTTAATAACAACTTTCTGCTAGGATCTCTTCACAAATCATTTAATATCCTGGTTCAAACCTGGTTTACAATACTGTGATACTTCGTACATAACCTTAAATGAGAAGACTATTTGTACTGATATTTGTACTATACAGGGTAAAGCCCTTTTACTCTGTTGCATTTGTGCACATGCCTACTGTGCCTAGTGGTAAATCTTCCCCACTTTAAAGGTTAAGTGAATTTTACCATGAATTAGTTGGATTTTTCAGATTTTGCCCCTAATGCGTGCATTTACATCAAACATATTCTATACACCAGCTTTTACTTGACATACTGGATGATTTTAAAGGGAACACATCAGGAATGGGATAGAAATAAGGCATCTGCCATTATTGACCTTACGGTAAAAACTCCAGGGCTGTCATCCTGATCCTTACTTTACCACCAAGTGGCCTAGCCTGGACCAGCCATACAATCACTAACGTCTTAAAAGTCCTTTCAAAACTCCCATCCTACATGCTTGTTCCAGGTCAATGACTTTGATATTGTTGTGAGAATGAGAACCCTGTAACTTGCACTTTAAAAAAGCCAAATCAGCAATCACAGCTTTCTACACTGACAGGTTCACTTTAAAGTCAAGGTTTCTGACTTCAGTAATAATTCTATGACCAACTGAAGTTTACTGTTTAATTGTGAATTTCCCAAAGTATAGCCTGAGCATGGCAAATGTTTTGGTATAAATAGGATAGTTCTAATACAGTATATATGTTTATAGGGAGAAACAAATGACAAATCCAATAGCTCAGGAAAAAACACATTCAAGGTTTTAATAAAAAGGTGAAACTGTGAAGGTCAAATTTGGAGAGAAACTTGAAGAAATCTACACATTCCCACTTTAATAGTAATGGGGTGAGCAGTTTATTTTTGTGAGCCCTATGTAATGTAAAATTCAGTTATGCATCTCTGTTAATTAGCTCCTACACATTCTGCTGCTTAGTGCTGGGTAGAATGTACAACACTTGAGTAATATTGTGCTACCTGTCACAGATTTCCATGCAGAGAGAGGGAAACAGTGGAAAATTCCAGACAATAGGGGTTGTCTGCGAGGACCTATTTCCCAGCGTTGACCTGCTCTCCAAAACCCAGGCAGCTCATCTCCATTCCTATTCTGTCCAACTTGTATGTGGAAGTAACGCCCAACGGCCACTGACTTGATGAGCTGAGCTGAATGAGAGAATAGCCTGTCTCACAGACACCCCATGCAGGCTGAATGGAGTCTGTGGCCATAAGACTGGGCTGAAGGTCAAAGCCTCTGTCAAAGCTGCAGGTGGCTCATTTCCTCTCCCTAAATACATCCCACACCTCTACAATCAGCCCAGGGGCTCATGATTTGCCAATCTCATTTCCAGAGCCCTAATCAACCATTTTGCATTACCAAGTCTAATATCTGTCAAGTAAATCCTACAAAGTTCAAACTGAGAGGGTGAATACAGAACAATCAAAAGAAAAAGGGGAAAAAATGACTAAACGTGGCCTTTTTAATAAGAGCAGAGCTCAGTTATAACATGCGTAGAGGGGAAAATAGCCAGCCCATCGAGTGTTAGCTTTCATTTTCTAATTTGCACAAAAAAAAGGAACAGCTGCAATCTGATTGGTTGCTATGGACAACACCCCCAATTTTCAAAATACTAGTTTTTATAAAGCACATTTCTGTTCTATACCCCATAGCATCCAATCAGACCAAAGGCTTTAGCAGTTAAGTGGAGTCAGGCTAATAAAAGCTATCATTTAGTGCAAAGCATCATTAATCCAAACTCTTAAATACAGCCTAATATGTCATGCCTGGCTTGAAATGTAACTTGAAGTTTAATTTAGAACCTTGTATTTTTTTTCCAGTTCTGGTAATTTAATTAAAGACAGTATTAGAAAAGGTCAAATAAATAAATAAATAAAATATAAAATAAAACATATCCGTATAGTCAAAAAGTTCACAATATTCTAATAAATCAATCATTAAAACTCTTGCTAATTCTATGTGTAAATGTCAGCATCACTGTAAAACACAAGCTACACAAACAATTATTGATTTTATTTTGTTTTCTTAATGGATATCCTGTCCCTTCCCCCCACCCTTGTTTTCAGTTATAGTTTCTAAATGCTTCCTAGTCCAACCTGAATTCAGAATGAAGCTGCTGGGCTTTGTGGCGGAAATATAATTAAAGTGGGTGAGAGTTGTAAACGGTGAAGAAAAAGAATGACATCAGGCCAATTTCACACTTAGCACTCCAATGGCCGGGACCAAGCAGGGCTCTTGCCATGCAAGGCAGATCAAAGTGCACTGCCACTCCTAGAAAAGCAGAGGGGGAATTAAGTATGCTAATCCCCAGGACAAATATATTTTAATCTTGTTAAAATACAAGTTAATGCTGCAGCTCAGTGGCTGAACTTTGTCAGACTGCATAGATCCAGTTGCACTGTTAACTCTGCATAAGGTAAGACATTCTTATTCAAAAGATACTCAGATACAGAATCCTCTGTGCATTCTTGTAGCCATGCATCCTGATTTTCCATAGGGGATGTATGTCTTACATATTTTGGTTAACAAAAAAAACATGACAAGTTAATATGAGACCCAGGGGCCATGTGTTGTGTCCTGGGGACAGCTTGTGCCTATGTTTTTACACCATCATGAACAGTAAAAGTGATGGTAAGAACAAATGAATACATTAACGTGGAATAAACTTATGTTTTAATGCACGCATGTGATGGCTGGGTATGACTGTGTCACGTTTTAGTTTCACCATAAACAAGTAAAGCATAAATTATGTCACAAGCTGCACTCTCATGTATCGTACTTACGGTCATTTATAAATGAGCTATTTAATACTTACAGTAAACAGATTAATCCACACAGGGACACATTTTCACTCCAGTTTGAGGGCTCATTTAATAAATGATTTACTATAAAACTGTTGTTTACCATAAACTAGAAAACCTTTTTCAAAAACTTGGTCAGAAAAAAACCTAGTGAACCTGATTAAACATAAAAACAAAATGTAAGGCTAGTGTAAAAAATACATTCAATACTTTCTTAGAAAAGCAGCCCTTTGTTGGATCTGTGTCTGCCTATCAACAACAAAAAGAGTAGGTGTAACATACTTTAAGTAGATCTAAACTCAATCATTCAAATCTCACAGTAACTTTAACATATTATTGTAATTTCAACGTTTCCAATGTTTAAATATCCAGCTTTCATTACAAAAATACCTGGTGACCTAACCATGAAGGTCCCTGTTTATGCACTTCCCGTTACAGGGTGACAACTGTCTCCCATTAGTGCTCCTGTGTTGTCATCCCATCACAGGAGCCCCTAATGGAGACCACAAGTGGCTGTGCCAACACTTGTTTAATAAACATTATCCACTGTGGTCACTATTATGAAGCTGGTCCAGAGAAATTATGTGCAATCAAAACTGTGGAGAGTGCAAGTAGACAGGACCTTAATAAATCACCCCCTAAATGTTACACACCAACAGAATACATTATTTTAAGTATGTATCGGTTAATGAATAGGGATAAACAGATAGGTAGTGAGAAAGATAGATAGCTAGATAGACAGATAGCTAGATAGGCGGATAGATAGATAGATAGATAGATAAATAGATAGATAGATCATCACACATAAATAACCAGAACCTGTCATTAAATTGCATACATGTTTTCTGTTCAATCATTTTTTATAAAAAAAATTAACAATTAGACAAATACAAAACAGATGCCCATTGTTAGAGTTTCATTGTCAGTAGCATTGTCAGTTGCAGCACATTTCCAGTCCTGTTAGATACGATCTATAAATTAGTTATTTAGCTATACAATTGTATATAACTGGAATGAGTTCTTAGTTGGTCACTAAATGGGCTTAGAAAAAGGTGCCAATGGCAGATGAGGAAACAAGAAAAAGAAAATAAATTGGGGGGTATGTGGGAAGATGTTAGAGGGTCATAGGGGTGTCTGTCGCACCTGGAGAATACACCCAACCCGCCATTGTTGGTCTGTGAGTTGTTGAAACAGCAGCTTCATCTGTTCAGCAAGGGACAGTCAAAGTATGGAGGTAAAAATGCTATAGCCACGGAGCCACAATTTCTGAAAGAGGGCCATTTTGTCATTTAGTAGAGTTGTCATTTTGTCTTTGACCATAATTCTGGTAATTTTGAGCCTCCTAAGAGTGTAGTGTGGTTAATTTCCACGCTTTCACTATAGTCTTCTTCGGTGAATTAAAGAGGAATGTCATCAGCTTAAATTGAGAGTGCGTGAACCCCTGTGGCTTTTTAAGCAATAAGGCTTCCATTAGATTTTTCCTGAGACCTCAATTTACGTGTCACAGGGCATGTCCACTGAACATGATAGAAGATACCCTTTTCAGTACAACCTCTGAAGCACAGTGAGGAAAAATATGGGACAAGATGGTACCAGGAACCATCTAGAAAACAATTTATATTTTTGTTTCAAGAACGTTGATTTCGCAGTCTACCAAATCTGAGACCGGCCTTCCACTTCCATTTGTTGTGCTAGCTACTCGTCCCATTTGGATGGATGACTAGGGAGTGGAGCTAAATGTGGGTTAAGAAGAGAGGTGTAAATAAGAGAGGAGAAAATGTGGGTCATTAAGACACTTATGATAACTGTGTGTCAGAAGTGGTATTATTTGTGGACTTGATATAGTGTTCCACCTGAAGATAACTGAAATGCTTGGAATGAGGAAGATGGTGTTCCTCTTGGAGTGTAGGAAAGTTCTTGACTCCTGTCATATTGTACAATGTGTGCCGTGGTGTGATACCTCAAGCAAACCAGACCTTGAAGGTTTGTGGGTTATTAAAACCATGAGTAAAGGAAGGATTGTGTTAGATGGATTGTATAGGTAAGTGGTGGATTTGCAAGCTCTTGTATAGAAATTGCACAAATGTTTTAACATTACAATCTTAACATACAGTTGTGCTCATAAGTTTACATACCCTGGCAGAATCTATGATTTCCTGGCCATTTTTCAGAGAATATGAATGATAACACGAAAACTTTTCTGTCACTCATGGGTAGTGTTTGGCTGAAGCCATTTATTATCAATCAACTGTGTTTACTCTTTTCCAATAATAATGACAACAGAAACTACCCAAATGACCCTGATCAAAAGTTTACATACCCTGGTGATTTTGACCTGATAACATGCACACAGGTTGACACAAAGGGGTGTGAATGGCTAATAAAGGGAACCATCCTCACCTGTGATCTGTTTGCATGTAAATCAGTGTGTGTGTATAAAAGGCCAATGAGTTTCTGGCCTCCTGACAGACCCTTGCATCCTTCATCCAGTGCTGCACTGACGTGTCTGGATTCTGACTCACGGGGAAAGCAAAAGAATTGTCAAAGGACCTGCGGGAAAAGGTAGTTGAACTGTATAGAACAGGAAAGGGATATAAAAAGATATCCAAGGAATTGAGAATGCCAATCAGCAGTGTTCAAACTCTAATCAAGAAGTAGAACATGAGGGGTTCTGTTGAAACCAAGCCGAGGCATATGCCTTCGGCTTGACTGAGCCGCTCGGCTAAGTTCGGGAGCTGTACGGGCTATTGTGAATAGCCCGTACAGCAGCCCTTCGGTTCTAATGAACCGAAGGGGTCCTGGGGCCAAAGCTAGCCGAAGGATCGGCCGAAGCTACGGCTAGATCCTTCGGCTGCTTCGTGAATAGACCCCAAAGTGAAGGCTCTGGAGTGGCCATCTCAGTCTCCTGACTTCAATATCATTGAGCCACTCTGGGGAGATCTCAAACGTGCAGGTCATGCAAGACAGCCCAAGAATTTACAGGATCTGGAGGCTTTTTGCCAGGAAGAATGGGCAGCTTTACCATCTGGGAAGATAAAGAGCCTCATCCACAAATACCACAAAAGACTTCAAGCTGTCATTGATGTTAAAGTGGGCAACACACTGTGTTAAGAACTAGGATATGTAAACTTTTGCTCAGGGTCATTTGGGTAGTTTCTGTTGTCATTATGATTGAAAAAGAGAAAACACAGTTGATTGATAATAAATGGCTTCAGCCATACACTACCCATGAGTGACAGAAAGGTTTTCGTGTTACCATTCATATTCTCTGCTGAAAAATGGCCAGAAAATCATAAATTGTGCTAGGGTATGTAAACTTATGAGCACAAGTGTAATATTAGAAACTTGTGCTAAAATATGGTAGTTTGCATTTATACTAGCCATGGTGAGCATCTCTCTCTCTCTCTCTCTCACTCTTTCTCTCACTCTCTTGCTGTTTTTCATTGAATGCATACCCTCAAATATGTATATAGCATACAAAATAAATTGCCTAGAATATCCCCCAAAAAATAAACATTATGAACACTTCGAATAGAAGTCACAGTTAAAGTGTATTTAAGGTTAGCCCAGCTTACTTTCTGCCAAAACCTCTCACATTTGTTCCTGCAGCAATAGAAAATTCCCCAACCACTCTGCAACATCCCCTTGGAAATAATGAATTTTTAAATTAGCCAAAGGGGACTAGCCAGTGTTGGAGCCAAGACAGAACTTAAATTGTGACATATGGTAATTCATTTTAAAGGAATATTACCCAATGTTTGTTAGGTATACAGGGGCAAAGGGTGTGTTTTGATATGGACACAAGAAAAGTCTCTAAATAGTAAAATATTATAGACATCTATATACATATAGTGGAGATGAGTATGGCCACAATGTTCTATAGGACTGTCACATAGATTTAACATTTTAACATGCGAAACTAAAATAGAGTGTATTTTTTTCAGTGAAAAGACTCCAAGCATAGATTTGCAGGAACATATGAGGTGTTACTTTGCTGTGCTCATTGTGCACACATGCTTTACTGGTAACCTTGCTAAATAATAAATAGGCACAGCACTTAACAGTATGATATCTATGTACAGTCCATCCAAGTAGACTGATTCTCTGTCTTGAATATCCCTCTCTAGGTGCAGATAGGACCCCACTTTTTGAATGTACCACTCACTGAGGTAACAGCATCTTGCAGAGGAACGTTTTTCAGCACCTACTTCTTTTACTGCTCTAAAAATAAAATTTCACCAAATGCCAAGTACTGCAAAGAAAGCTAATGTTGTAAGAACTGAAAAGATGTGTCACAATAAACCATGTCTTTTGGGAACTCCATGCCGACCAACCACTGCAACAAAAGGGTGCACTTACTTTAGCCCACTCAAATCTGTACCTACCATAAAAGGGCCATCTGGTTGTGTTTGACACCAAGTCAAATGTTTTCAGTCCTCCCCTATTAGCTGTTTATTGATTGATATCTCTGGTTTCTATAAGTTGATCTCTTTAATAAAAGAGAAATAAAATCCACTCTAAAGGGCAGATATATTCAATCCTGGCTGTCTGCTAATACAGTGCCGCTCTCTTTAAAATGTAAGAGACCATTTATTTCCAGGATATCTGGCCATTTTTTACAGATTTTTTTCCACCACACAGGCAGACCCCAGGACCAATTGAAAAAAACCTTTAAAGTGAAGTGTAACTATCCCAGGGCTACCATTTTTGTGTATTTTCTTTCATCTTATGAGATCAATGATCAAACTAAAAAACTGTTGAATGTACCCATTCCTATTCACAAGCTAAATAAGCGTCAACATTTTTAACAGTGATAGTTCATCAAAGACAAAACAATACTAGCACAAATCGTTGTAGATGAAAGGGTTTGGTGGAGATCCACTAGATTGATTTTTAGGCTGGCTTACTTACGCCTAACCATGATCCTAACACACCAGCATGCATTCTGAAAAAAAACTTACATGAAAGTTCATTAAAGACAAATTAATACCATCACAAGCTGCAAATCATTGTAGATGAAAGGGTTTGGTGAAGGTCCACTAGAATCTTTAGTCTGGCTTACTTACACCTCACCATGTGCCATGTAACTGTGTAACAATGATCTTGTGCACACATCCCAGAATCATTTAAATTGGGTAGGTTCTTCTTCTCATGGATGATCACCACTTCTGCCATTTTTTAATTGTCAGTCATGTCTCCCCTCCATTGCATCAAGACACTAACCTTCTTCAGTGTAGTCCACTATTCAACACTTGTATAGTTAGGGATCCAATCTAGGTTGTATTCGGTTTCATTTACACAAGGTCAAACCTAAACGTTTTTATTAGATACAACTTTTAACACCATCTTTTAGTATTTGCACAGTAAATTTAATATCAATCCTCATTATAAAGTGTTAAACAAAAACGAAAAACAATTGTGAAAGGAGTCCGTCTTCTGGCTGGAAAGTTCTCAGGAATGGCCTTAGGGTTTAATCAGACTTATATTTAAAATTCAGTGCAATGCTATTTTTAAATTCAGCAAGCTTGATACCTGATGCAAATGTTTAAGAAAGTGCTGAAGAACGCAGCTGTTGCTGTAATAACCGGAAACCCTGCTGCCTCCTGTGGCAGGTCACGTGATCAATCTAATATCCCTGCCACAGTCACACACATAGATACATAGACATACATTAGGGACAATTAATGTGAAACTGTACATTAAGGGCAAAGTAACAGGTTCACTTGGTACCATGCTTGTCCCTACTATTTATACTTACCTTCCCTGCCCTCCACCACCAAGCAATTAGTTCACTGCCTAAAATACCGTAGCGCAATAAATGATGTAATATCAGGGAGAAAATATAACAAGTAACTAAATTGCACTCACAATGTTACCAAAGTAACTATCCACTTTGGTAACAATGTGAGAGCAATTCAGTTACTTGTTACATTTTCTCCCTGATATTACATTATTTATTGCGCTAGGTTGTGGCGCTTTCTTTTTTTTCTTTCTTTGTTTTAAACAGGACACCTCTATCTGTCACTAAGAAAGCAGCACACCACATAAGCAGCACCCATTATTAACTGTCGCCATTCTCCCCTGCCTTCCCCTTTGATGTTATAAGTGCACTCATCTATATATATATATATATCTACCTTAATTTGCCTAAAATACCTTGTATCTCCAGTTAATCTAGTCCCTTTCACCCATAATACAGAGCTAACTGCCTGTGTGGCCAGTCACCAGGCCCAGCGCTTGTCATGGGCAGGGGGGAAGGCCCTGTTAAGCCCTGTTAAAGCTCTACTAGACTGACCTGGTGCCAACAAAGCGTTTTTACACTTGATATTGGTCGATAAAAGGTGAGCATAAATATAGGCAGCAGGGGAGCTAGAAATGAGCCAATAAATATAGGCTTACATTGAAGTGGCACTCAACTCAAAAAGTAGGAATTTGCTATGTTGTGGGTTATAGCAAACATTACAAGCTAAATTGTGTTTTGTCTTGACTTCCTGCGAAAAATAATAGTGAACTTCCTGGTATGTGAGCGTGCCTAGGCTAGCTGTATATTTGCAGCTGTCACAGAAGTTGGATCGTGGACATTCTTTGCTATCTGCACTTTTGCCCTAAAAAGGATTGAGTGCAGGGTTTTAGTACACACCACCAGATCTTAATTAGAGCCCCCGGCAGTGGCGTCACTACAGGGGGGCTAGGGGGGGCAATTGCCCCCCTAGGTTCCTCCTTGCCCCCCCGTGTGCCCCCCGCTAACAGTGGCGGATCGGGGTGACGTCACCCCGCTGCTTCAGTGCGACTCTGCTGCTTGTGTGATGCGGCCAGCCCAGTCAGAGCGGTGGAGGGAGAGACCATTTCCTTGGGAGTGCTGGAAATTGCCCAGTTCCCCCCTCCCCCGAGAAAATAGTCTCTCCCTCCGCCGCTCTGACTGGGCTGGCTGCATCGCACAAGCAGCAGGGTGCACAGGTCCCACGACGTCACCCCGATCCGCCCCATAGGCGGCTCCACTGCATGTAGCTAGCCGCCGAATTCGAAGTGACGTCCCTCTGGTCGGCTACCGAGGCTCACCGCTCTCCATCCTGAAAGAAAAAAAGAAATATCTACTTACCTATCTTCCTGACTCCTGCCCTTTGGAGCTCCACTGACCTGCTCTCCAGCACCTTAACTTTTTGCATATATCTCCTGCTTGCTAGCAGGAGATATATGCAAAAAAACGGGAGGGTTTAAATATCCTTTAAGTCTGGGGCACTCCATCCCTCACACTGTGCCTGGATCATGTGTATCACAAAGCTCTACAGCAACATAACATAGTAATGTGCGGTGTGGATGACAGACCCATTTTAATGACAGTGACAGGTATGATTTAGTGGTGAAAATTATTAGTGCCCCCCTAGTTTTGACTGTGGTATGTTATGTGCCCCCCCTATATATTGTTCCTAGAGTCGCCACTGGCCCCCGGCAAGTAGTGATAGACTTGCCTTGTGGGTGTACCAGGTCGTGGACCTCAATCACGCCTGTGCAAATGGCAGCTGAGCAGGGAAGCAAGCTGTGGCACAGTAGGAGAAATTACATGGTGAAAGAACCATAAGTAGCAGATCAGCTTTGCTACTGATCTGTGACAGTGTCATGGCGCACGGAGGCGTCCCCCTCCTGGCAGCCGCAGTGTGCGGAGACACCCCTCTCTAGATCTCCTGGGACCACAGACACGTTCCCAGCGTTTCTCTGCTGTGGATATGCCTCAGAAGCATGGTTCTGTGCGTCATCGTGCGTGTGTTTCAGGAGCTGCGCTAGTCACGGCGCCGGGGGCCATCTCCCTTGGTGGTTTCACATGCGGGGAATCCTGGTGTGACGTCTATAAGCCCCAATAGAGATCCAGCATGCACAGCAACTGGCAACATGCAAAAACTTGCTTCCTCCCAAGGAACACCAGCCTTCAGCAATACACTGAGCAAAAGCAAAGGATAATCACAATAAATTACATGAACCAACCTTTAGAATAGTGTTTCTTACATAAATAAGAGTATTCAGCTCCAGAACCCTAAATTCAGGGGGTTGATTTACTCAAGGCAAACAGGCCGTTTACTTTGCAAGGTATATTTGTACTTTGCAGGGGCATTTTCCCTTACCTTAGTGAATGAGGTGAAGCTCTGCTGACTTCCATCATCCAATTATTCCGACTTCCTTCATCCATCCAATTTTGCAAGCAAAAATACTGTTTTTTTCCTTGCACATGATTGGGAATTCCTTGCAAAGTGAAATGTCACCACATTCGCTGAGCAAAGGAAACTTCTCCTACACAGTGCAAATTCCTTTGCACAGTAAATAACCAATTTGCCTTTAGTAAGTCAACCTCCTGGTGTCTAAATTTATTTTTGAGTCCAGCTAAATTGTGAAGAGCTTCAAAGATGATGACCAAAGAAAATTCAGGTGTAATAAAGTCTGTCTTTATTGCTTGAAAATGCCAACTTCTTCGGGGCTTAAAAGTTGAACAGTTAATTAATCACTGCAGCTACCTGTTCTCAAGGAGTCTGGATATGAAAGATAGTGAGCAGGTTTATGCTAGACAGTGCACATTGTGTAGGCTGATAGATAAATGCTGGGTGCTAAATACAGAGCCTCCAAATGTGTTAGTGTGCACAGAATGGTAATCAGCCATAGTGGTGTCAGCTGATGCAAACATATTTATGCAGTAAAGATGGACTTTATTTTAGCTTGACTAGCTTTACCCAAGGCTCCATGCCGTGACTTATATTACACTCATCCAGAACCAGATATGTGAATTTCTGAAATTATACTGGATCCATCACCACTAACTACTCTAAACTGGTTACATAAATTAATTTGTAGGCCAAGATTATCCTCACAATGCACCCCATTCACTAAAGTTGACATTAGTAATTTCTCTAGAATTTAAACTAAAACCCAGCAAATACCAGGTCCTCAACAGACTTACCTTCTGTTTTCTGTGCATCCACAGGATTATGCTGTATCATCAGAGGGCAGCATGAGTGCAGAGGAGGGTGAATTTGGACAGTCCTGTGCAAGGAAAATGGAGATCACTGTATTTTTTTAATGGCTGTCTTTTTGGCAATTAACCTTTCCTAGTGGCCAGTTTTGGAAAGTGAAAATGTGCTACAGCTGGCCTTATGAGTTCTTCAGTATAAATGGTCTCCAAAAACATTTGTAGCTTTCTATGAATTACCTTGATTGATTTTTTTTCTTTTTTAAGTTATCAAACATGTATTCACTTTTGTTCTCTTCAGATAGGATTGAAGATGCAAGATTTTGGGAGGTACACTGACATGCATTTCATGTATGAAGGTTCCCATTATACCCAAGATGACATGAGTTACTGTTGGTTCCCTGTCCAGTCCAACCATAGCTGCCTAGTCTTGCTATTACAGTAAATTACCTCATCTGATGTATATCAAGTCATCTTCAGCCAAGAAGGGGGTATCTTGTCCTGATCTTCCCATCTACAGGCAGTTAAAAATTATTATTTATTAAACTCGTTGCTTTCACTGTAATCTGGTAAAGATGCTGCATAGCAATCACTATATCTGTTTTGGAAACAGATTAAGGAAAATGTAGCTATTGCTAAAATTATAATTTGTTACCATTGCACTTAATTTTTGGAACTGCTTTATATTTCTAAAACTGTCAAAAAAGCATAAATGTCATTTCTTTGATATATAGGAAACAGGCGCCTTCTGCATTCTTGATTGTGTGATTAGCTCACTATTTTTGCTGAGATACTTTCTAAGACTTCCTGGCTAACGGGATGTCGTTGGTGTTCCGTTTCTCATTAAAATGCTGAGGTTGCTCCGGTCGTGATAATAAAGGCAGACCTTCCCAATCTTTCAGTTAGCTTAAGAAAGTACATGGTGAAGCAAGCCTTTTGTTCAGACAGGGGAAAAGTACGACTGCGGTAGTTTGCTACAATTCTTGCAATGTAAATAGTTGATGTGGAGTTTCAGATAAAGTGTATGTCCAGCCAAAACCATCATGTTAACGTTTGGATAGCGTGGGGATTTAAACCTCTCTTCGGTTTTTACTGTTATCCAGGGGTCCGTTAGAGCACTTTCCCCCATCCAAAAGCAACACAGAAAGAAAAAGTTTTAAATTTTTTTATTAGGTAGAGTATAGAAGGCTAGAACACCTGTCAGCTTCTTCTGGCTGACAAAAAAAGAAGAGTTTTAACTGGACTCGCACTTTAAATTCCAATATCAAGGTCATAACAAACCTACAGTTGCTACTGGTCTTTGAAGCAGGCGGCAGTGGGGGGTTGGATGAGCCTGATTATTGGCAAGGCTGGCATTAAAAAATTGCTGCTCACCAACTGAAATCATATTGGAACTAACGTAGGTTGTTTTCAGGAACACTTAGACCTGTGGACTACTTTTGAGTCCGCAGTCTGCATACTGGTTATTTCCAGCTGCAGCAAAGTCAAAGAAGAAGCAGAAACAAGATGGAGGGGAATTGCAGATGTAAAGTGATTAATGAGTGTGAAAGTCCTTTGCTGCTCTCAGGAAGTTCTTTTATGTGCTGCTGCAAATGGAAGTTAGGTCCATTATGATGCATACAATAGCTAAAGGGAAAAGTTTAACGCTGAGCTCTGGGAAATGCAAGAGTATGAGACAGCACATGTGTATTCTTAATTGAATCTTGGTGTGCTTTATGTATTTCTTCCAGATCTGTGCAGTATTCTAGCATGAAACTTTGCCTCTCTGCAGGAGCTTCCTGTAATAAAGACCAGTCTCACACAAGACTCTCCTTGTGCAGGGTGACTGGTCTTGTCTCCACCCCCTCCTGTAGTTTTCTGCAGGCAGCCTGTAGTGGATGGACCTGCTGGGCCCCTCCCTCTCAGTACAAACTGTTTGCAGCACAGTGATGATGTCACTACTACATTTACAACATAACAACTGTGTTTGCAAAGGCATTTGGTGTACTTAACGTGGATTATATTCTATGTGTCTATTTAAGAATATGTTTCAGTGATTTTTTTTGTTTGTGCCTGGAGTTCAGCTTTAAAGAAAAAGTTGGAAAATCAGAAGCACTACTGGAATTTCAATTTATATAAGTTAAATAAAGATTGTGCAAAAACGGGGGTTACACTCTTTTTCATTGGGAAACAAAATGGGTAAAATACTTATAAACTACACCTTATAACCAGGGGCGTAACAAGAAATCACAGGGCCACATAGCAAAATTTTGTATGGGGCCCCGTGATTGCTAGTTATGCCACTTGCAGAGCCCACCATAGACTCTCTATAGTGGGCTCTGCAAGGTCTCAGTTGGGCTGCATGCCTCTTACCTGTCAGCATTGGCCACCTCTGTGGTCACTGCGCCCCCGCCTCCTCTTTCATCCCCGGGCTCTGCCTCCTTCTATCGACGGGCCCCGCCTCTTCTTACATCACTAGCCCCACCTTCTCTTAGATCGCTGGCCAGTGATGTGAGAGGAGGCAGGGTTGCTGTTAGGTGGGCCCCGCCTCCTTCTTTACTGCAAACGCCGGTGTAACCGGCCTATTCTGCCGCATCTGCTGACTGTCACTGACACAGCTCCGCAGCAGCTGTGAGGGGGAACGTTCTCCCTCCCAGCTGCTGCTGAGCTATGTCAGTGACAGCCAGCACCCCGAGACACCATAGCGACCCAGGCGGCCCACACGGCATCAGAGGGATACCCTGGCCGGGCTCCATAGCGGCCGCCTGGGTCACTATGGCGATTGTTACGCCACTGCTTCTAACCCTTATAACAACAGGATGATTGCTGTCCACAGCACATCAATTACCACTTCTCCCATTCACTTTTAGGCCACTACTTGCGTAAAACGTTTGCACATCATACAAGTGAATTTTCACTTTTGATTAAATGCAAAAACACATACAGAAATCTTTAGACTGAGTGGTTCATAGAGGACCAGAGTAATCAAATTTGCTAGGAAATATGAACTGCTATTTTGAAACATATTGACCATTAGTGTGGAGAGGACCAGGCAAGGCTCTCGTCTCTTCATCCCGCCTCTGAATAGCAGACCATTTACCACTGCAAATAGCCAGCATAAGGCTTTACTTACAATGATGACATTATGTACAAACATTCAGACTATCACTCCGTGTTAGACAGAATTGTCAAGCTGTCTGCAGATGAAAAGAAAATTCATCAGAAAATAGGATATTTCGGTCTTCTCCCACTGATAGTTTCATCTCAGGGGAAGAGGAAAATGTATCTGTAATGTGGATGGACTGCAATGAAAAAATATTATATTGCTCCTTTCCTGAAAGGGCATGGTATTTCATTATAAGGTATATATCAGTGAATAATGTATATTATATTTGTAGCTGAACTGTTTTATTAAATACTGTTGCAATGAAGATCTTTTTAACTTGAATCTTAATTTCTACAATTTAATGTATTCATACTGTAGTGTATGTATAAAAGTCCAACAAAGCACACATGCTTATTTTCAGTAACCCTTCTCCTATCAATTCCCACATCATTATATCATCAAATCTTGCTTTTTATTACAAATGACCGCCTGCCCACAATGTGTCAAGCCCATGCTACTCGTCCAGGAATTTTCAGTTCTTGCACATACTGAGGCTGATTAACTAAAGTAATTGGGAGTTCTCACTCAATAAATAAGGTGAAGTTTGACTTAATCATCCAATCATGTGAGAAAAAAGTTATGTTTATTTCATATGCATATGAATGGGTATTCAAAGTTTACACAGTTACAATTTACTAAGTAGAGATTCTCAACTAGATTAGTTTATCAACCCTACTGTGACTCTCTCAGATATGCTTCTCGATACTATAGAAGAGAATTGGTCTATCTATCTATCTAAGTTCCTCCTTATTGTGCATCTTATTGTGCAACAGCCACACCACATGTTTTCAGAGTGTCCTGTATTTCACCTGAAGTTATTTGTGGGTTTTTCTTTGCATCCCGAACAATTTTCCTGGCAGTTGTGGCTGACAGTTTAGTTGGTCTACCTGACCGTGGTTTGGTTTCAACAGAACCCATCATGTTCCACTTCTTGATTAGAGTTTGAACACTGCTGATTGGCATTCTCAATTCCTTGGATATCTTTTTATATCCTTTCCTGTTCTATACAGTTCAACTACCTTTTCCCGCAGGTCCTTTGACAATTCTTTTGCTTTCCCCATGGCTCAGAATCCAAACACTTCAGTGCAGCACTGGATGAAGGATGCAAGGGTCTGTCAGGAGGCCAGAAACACATTGGCCTTTTATACACACACACTGATTACATGCAAACAGATCACAGGTGAGGATGGTTCCCTTTATTAGCCATTCACACCCCTTTATGTGTCAACCTGTGTGCATGTTATCAGGCCAAAATCACCAGGGTATGTAAACTTTTGATCAGGGTCATTTGGGTAGTTTCTGTTGTCATTATGATTGGAAAAGAGTAAACACAGTTGATTGATAATAAATGGCTTCAGCCAAACACTACCCATGAGTGATAGAAACGTTTTCGTGTTATCATTCATATTCTCTGAAAAATGGCCAGGAAATCATACATTCTGCCAGGGTATGTAAACTTATGAGCACAACTGTATATATATATGGCACCAATACTGTTGCAGTGACCTTAAAAATGTAAAGTGACTAGGTAGAACCTCACACATGGCTAGTATTATATTTTCTTTTTTGTTTTGCTAAATTAAGTTTCCATGTGCACTAGGGATGCACCGATACCGATACTAGTATCGGTATCGGTGCCAATACCAAGTATTTGGGTGAGTACTCGTACTCACCCAAATGCTCCAATACATAGCACGAGTACTTCCTGTATCAGGAAGCCGGGCAGCGCATCATTACACGCTGCCCGGTTTCCTGATATTAAGAAAGTGACCTTAAAGCATTAGTTTGTATTGCTTTAGAAAAAATGTGACCTGTGACCTGTATGAAAAAGTATCGGTAATTGGTACCTGCGAGTACTTGATCAAAAGTATCGGTACTCGTACTCGGTCTTAAAAAAAGTGGTATCGGTGCATCCCTAAATGTGCACCTTACCTTAAAAAGCTAGTTTTTAATTGACTGGAGCAGTTACCATTTTTGTTTTAGTTTGCTGGATCTGGCCTGGGGACACACTGGAGGTCTTCAGCTCTCATTGTGCTGTGCTGGTCTTCTGGTGTGCCCTTGCACCTTTTAGGGAGGATTGAGCCACCTCCAGGCATATCCCCCCTCAATTTATTCATTGCTATAGACTGTGTGTTCCAATATGGAGGCTCTCATAGATTATTTAGGGACCACACTGCACAGAGGGACTGTGACCAGGCAGTGTGGTTTCACAAATACTTGCAAATACTTGCAAGTGTGTGCAACTAAAACCTCTGTTTTAATGCAAATTGTAATTTCCTTTTTTTGCTGGTTAGCCGGTAAGTGTGCTGGGAAATGTTTGCATTCTTTGTATTCCATTTTGTTGATATGACACACAAAGTCAGAAAAATAGCCTGTGTGAGGCTACTGTAAACTTTAGGAAGCAATTATTAGCTTTGGTTAAAAACTAATGTCAGGTTCGACAATTTCCATCAATTGTTCCCCCTTCCCTTAAGGCCCCCAAAGCTGTATATTATGACATTTTTTATATTTAGCTTTTGTGAACTTTTTAGGCTTTTTGCTGAGCAGTCCTCAATAATGTTAAGAGCCACAATAATGTGATGACGTCAATGCTGTTCTTTGCACCACTACAAAGTGAATGCGGAGCACCATGGTGACACTGTATGCTTACAGTATGTCCTCAGTCTTTTGGGCTGAGTGAAGCTGGGTATCATTCAACCCAGGATACACAGGACTGTGATGAAAAGAGGGTACTGGGGGGCACAGTTCTGAAAATTGGAGATGAACTTTAAAGCTATTCTTAATCATGAACTATCAATCTTCCTTTCCAACTTTCCTTTCCAGTGACAATCAATGTCTTCGAAAGGTTCTGAATATGAATCACTCAGGCAAGGTAGAAATCCTGCTCTAATCACAACTGCTCACCTTTGACGAAACGGTAAAATATTTTTTTCCCCCTAGTAATGTTTCTCCCCAGTCCCTGTTCACATAAACAGGATCTTTCAGCCAAAGTCAGACATTCCTTTTCATGGAACACTCAGTCCCGCAGGTGTTAGATGGTAGTCAGATAATGCTTGCATGGACTACCTCCCTCCTATGAGTATGAGCACCTCAAGTTATATACAAAAACCTTAAAACAGCCGTGAAGCAGCCTGCTCGCAGCTTTCAGGCTTTTATTCTCTCCTGTCAGCAGTTACAAATGATACGATGCTTTTCACTGTATGAACGTGATTATAGGCAGTAATCCCAGATTACCCATAAAAGCTCAGTGCAATGTGTTATTATGCATGTAGAGTACCCAGCTAAAATTAGCTTTTTTTTGTTAAATTGTAATGTATTGGAGTGTATGCTATTGCCTTGTTGGGTTTATGGATATTTGTTCTTGCAGCTGTTCTCCAGAGAGCACAAATCAGCATCCAAAATACACCCAAACCAGCAGTTCTTGTATGTTACATCCTCATTATCTAGTCATTTGTCAGTGCCGCAACAGAGCTGCCCAATCCCATTGCTGATCTACCTTCAAGTTCCAGAACCTCAACAATGCATAACTATTTGATGACAACAATGCCAGGAAGATGGATATACGGAGAAGAAACAGTGTGAAGTCTTCTGAATATTGAATTTTATTTTTCACGTTTGGCCATGATTTAGCTAGAGGGATAAAAAGCCTAAGACATTACATCGCCTTAAATGGTAATTCCAGTTTATAACATATTATTTTATACACTCCATAATGCAAAAACTCCCACAGTGTAACATGCTGTATATGTTGTTAACGTAATGAAACAAAAAAAAGATAAAGGATGGATTACACACCAGTGGTCAATTTTATAGTTCTGGAGCCTCTGATATTACCTAGGCTGCTACCATCCACAAATACCTTCTTCAGTCCAGGAACAGACATACATTTTTAGTCTGTGATAGTTAACAGACCAGCAACAAGCATATCAATGTGTTTTACATTAAAACATTCTCTAAAATAAATGCCATGCTGTTAGCAAAAACTAGGGTACCTCAAACAGGTTGGGTGATAATGTGTACTCATAAATCCTGCATGAGGTACTTTAGCTTTGAATTGATCCAGCCAGAACTGATTTCCAAATGTTGTGAGGATGTTAAATAGTTGAATGGCTCACTAGCTTCTTCCAGCTCTAGAGGCCTCTGGATTTCCTATCTCCACTCTCCTACTATAGCTATTATGAGGGAGATCTCTCCCCCTTTTGTCTATGTTTCAAATGTTATTTAACATTATGAAGAATGCCTCATGGGCATTAAGAAACATTTCATTTGCCATCTTTTTTTGCCATTATTCACAGACATTCTCTGTTCAACACTTTCCTGAACTTGCCCTAGGAGCGCATGCAAACTTTATTATTTATTATTCATCCGAGGGGACAAATCCCATGAGCACACATTAAAGGGTGGCTCCAAAGGACCCTGCAAGGGGAAGAAGCCATCCTAAAAGTGCCCTCTTGAATGTTCCTAGCTTGGCCTGTTTAATGCACTTAAAGCGGAAATCTGCAAAAATATTTTATTTTACAGCGGTAGTAAGAGCAGATTACTGCTGTTTACTATACAAATCATACCTTGATTGAAGCCAGCTCCTACACTGAGTGCTGTATTTTCATCACTGCCGGGAATGGAGAACAGTGGCTGTGATAGTCCCCCTAGTCCTTTCTCAAAAATCCTTGCATTCTGTGAATAGACAAGGAGAGAGTTGGTAAGAGAAAGGGGCAGATACGCAACTGGAGCTCTTCACTGTTGCAGCCACTGCTCTTCGGCAACCTGCGTAGAAGCTGGCTTCAATCAAGGTTTGATGTTCATAGTAAGCAGCAGTCATCCACTCTACTATACTAATTATTAGGGGTAACTTACTTGAAGGAAAATGAAGGGGTGAGTGAAATACCTTCATCCCCATAATTCCAAACGACCTGTGACACTGAAGCTGTTAAAGGTCTTTAAGGAACGCCAATGCCGTCCCCTCCGTCTTATATTTTATAAATGCCGCTCTCTTGTCCTTGACGTGTTGTTGATAGGGAAGTCAGTGAACAAATACCGCTGATGGCTGAGTTCCCCATCCTTTCCCTGTAGAGAGCGGTGACTGTCACTCACCACTTCCCACAGTGATTCCCTCCTCGAATCTCCGTTCCTCCAGCGCTGATGGAGAGGCAGAGCCAGCTGTCAATCAGCCAGCAGGGTGGATCCCGATGATATTGTCATGATCCGTCCCGGCTGTGGCACAGCTCTGCGCTGTCAGCATATAGCAGGCAATAGCCTGCTATATGCTGAGTTTTGGGTCACAGGAGGAGATAAGTATATAGTATTAAGCTCTCAAACTTTTTTCGATAATTAATCGAAATCAAACAAATTTACTAAATAATGGGTAGTCCCCCTGTGTATACCTAGTTTTACACCTCTCCCCCTAATCTAGCGGGGACTGCCACGGGACGCTACAGGCCAATTTCTGCACTCCAGAGTGAAAGCAGCAATCACACGAACCACAAATATCGATCTGAGAGAACCAATACTCCTGGCAACTGCGATTGGACGACTCGATACCTCCTAGCGGGGACTGCCACAGGACGATACAGGCCAATTTCTGCACTCCAGAGTGAAAGCAGCAATCACACGAACCACAAATATCGATCTGAGAGAACCAATACTCCTGGCGACTGCACGACTCGATACCGCATTTAGGTTCCTCCCCAAAGGACCCCGTGGTCCCAGGTGTGACAAACCAAGTAAGCAGTGGAGGCAACGGGGGGTCTAATCCCCGCCCGCTCCTGACTGGCTTCCTGGGCACTTCTCCATCATACCGTAGATCAACCCGGCATGATCCATCCTGAATGGGTCCCCTGATGAAGCCCATGGCGAAACGCGTCGGGGCCTATTAAGTTAAGCTATGCTTTGAAAACTACCATTTGATTATAATTATGTAACCACATCTGAATACATTGAACAACATAATGAATTGTCGGACCAAATGAATTTTAGAGTTGGTAATAATGAATATACCGATGTATTCTCTGCAGGGTTTTGATTTTTAATAAGATTGTTTTGAATCATGTATGCAATAAATCAAGCATGTATTAGCAATAAATTTTGTATATTCCTTTAAAATATCTCTCTTGGACGGTCATTTACACCCCTCCAGAAACCCTTACAACCTTCTATGTCTTGCCAAATCAAACAAATATATAATACCCAGCAAAGTATTTCTTCACATTTTGCTCAAGCACTTACTCTCATCATGTTTCCAAACAGCTGACTACAACTTTCTCAGCTCAGCTTTTCTGAACTTCCTGTCCAATACAAGATCACAAGGAATAGAGCACAGTCTCCAGCAGCTGTCCATCTACTAGCCTGGAGGAGGGAGGAGAGAGAAAAAAGAGGAGAGAAGATCAGGGAGATGGGAGGGAGGGGGAGGGAGGAGCAGGAAAGTGGAGTGCCATGGTGTGTCTGTGTGTTTGTGGGGATACACACAATTTACTTGCGCACACAAGGGTGGCTCCATAGGACTCTGTAAAGAAAAGGAGCTACTCTAAAACAGGATTATAGGGCCAGTGCTCAGGGAATGAGCTGATTCTACAGGTAATTCAAACTTTTAAGCATTCATTGTAAGTGATTTAATCACTATTTGAAATAGCTCAAAATCCTATTGATTTATATCACTTTTTTTGAAGGCTAAATCAGTTCATCTGGTGTTGGTTAAGTTAGATTGACCACTGGTGGAACATCCTAATTGCTGTTAGGTCAGCTGTATCCTTGACCAAGAGCCTGACTTAAACCAGACATTGTTACCCCCAGGGAATAAGCAAAAAAATTATCCACTAGGGGGCCAAATGTATTATTATATAAATACTTCCAATGGCTGATTGAAAATGGTTGAAAATGTAACTGTTTCTGGCCCACCAAACAGCAACCTACATAGTAAAATCCAATCTGGAAGAGCCTGGCAGCAGGAAAGTGAGTCTCAAACACGGGGGAAGAACTTAGAAGATTTTCCCTAAGCTGCCTCCAGCGCCCTAATTACATGATTTCTCAATTAAATATGTAAGAGAATAGGCTTGTGCAATTACATTGCAGGAGGGGATGTTGTATGAAAGGACAATTAATGTAATTTAAATTAATTTTAAAGAGATATGTATGAGGGAGAAGGCTGGATTACATCACAGAAGTCTTGTTTAATGATAGAATAGGACACTTTCTTCAAACAAAGTCATGCTTCTTGTAGGAAAAATGACACATACTATAATCTAATTAGGTAAATAGCCCATTTCATGGGAAAGTGTGATTTATACCAAGAAAGCTATATAATAATCTTTTGACATTTTATGATTTTAATGATTTTAGTTAACTACTCTTTTACACGTGTGATAGGTATAAAGTCAAATAAATTAAACTTTGCATGTTATTTACTCCAGTACTGACTATACTTGGTCTAAACCACATCCATAATGTAAAACATTATATGGGATATCATGGGAAGGGTCTATTCCCTTATGATCCTCTTATATGTCTGCTCAAACACTCAAAAATAAGAGAATGTTGCTCTGCAGAGAGACACAACATGGCAGCAGCTTTGCCAAGAACTACTCATTTTTGGGGATTTGGACACAATTTTGTGTCTCTGGTAGTGCCATGATAATGACAGACAGGTTTTTTTTTTCTTCTTTGTGTTACTTTTGTGCTGCTTTTGCTATCTCACTGTTGAACTTGCAATACAGCTTATTTTGACCAATTTGAAACTGAAACTGCTGTATGGATTCTTCTTACTTTTACATAAAACTCTGTCCATGCCTGTCTATGCTATGGTTGCTGTCATTAAAATATATATTTGTCAAGAATAATTATCAACAAACATAACCTTTACATACTTACAAAACCCTTTTAAAATGACTTATAACAATAATTTTACAAAACACTTTTAAAATGACTTTTAACAATATTTTATTTAATTGTAATTAAAGAAGAATCAAAAGGTAACAAAGGTTGATGAAGGTAAACAAGTAGGATGTGTCTGCAAGATGCAATAACACAATATGATCTCTGTCATCAGGGATTGTTGATGTCATACAGGCAGAAAGGTGTTTATCGAAGGGTTTTCATAAGCACCCTATATACATTAATATACATACACAATATCAAAAGAATCGAGTAATATATAAACAGGAAAAAATGCATCACTATGTAATGAATGCTGGTGGGGATCTTTTTTAAGGATCAATTCTAGCACAGATTCAGGCTAGAAGGTAAATGCTATAGACTTAGGAGGTTTTTGAAGTATGAACTATATGAAAAGGTTGAGTTCCAAAGGTGAGACTTTAGCCACTTTGTATAACAAAGAGAGTGAAGGAAGTTTTTAAAATGAAATGACAATGGAATTTCAACTCATCCTTAGCACTTTTAAATATCTTATTATTAAATGGAAAATAATCAGGTGATTTTGGTCATTTATTAGCAAGAAATCAGACTACTAGAGGAATCTTACATTTTCCATTCATTTTTTGACCTTTTGGTTCAAGTATTTTATAATTGGTTGGCTTAATTGGTTGGCTGTTAATTGGCTGTGTTAGATTTGTATTATGTTAAAGAGGAACCTCCAAACACAAAAGTTATTTCAGGTCTGAGATAATCAGCTAAATTTAAAAACAAAGCCATTGTTCTCAAATTTTTGCTATTTGTTTTTGCATTCTAATAAATTATGATATTGGTCCTGATCAAATATGATTTGTTGTTCTACATTCTTTCTTTTTTTGTATAAAAGAAAATGCTCAATAAAAACTATTGACAATAATAAAGGATGATGACAAGTCTCTTGATTAGGCACACGTACAAAGCTTCTTGCTACTCATGACTGTGATTTAACTGGATGGAGTTGAGGAAGGTTAGAATTTCTCTTATGTTTTTACTGCTATGTCCCCATATGGGAGATTACCCCTCACTTCCTGTACTAGAGACAAAAAAGTGACATAAGGGGGTTGATTTACTAACCTTATAAACACACCATGAACGTGTATACACCTCTGTAGTGTGTTCCCTCCCAGCATGATCTATGGGTGGAATCTAAACACCTTTGTAGTGTGTACACACCCAGCAGGTGTGTTGTGCAAAGCCCTGCCCTGAATTGCAAGGTGATGTTGTGTAAATTAGCTCTACATTGTGTTGCTTGCGTTGATGAATGCAGGAATGTAAATGCATGAGCTAACCATTTTTGTCTAAACTGTGAAGCAGCATTATATATGCATCATGTGCATGATTTTTCCATATATGGCATTAGTGGAAATATGCTTATAGAGACTTTTTGGCTGATAAATACGCTTTGCTGTGTAAAAATCACACGCACCTGGTGCGTGCGTGTGTTTAGGTTAGTAAATCACCCCCAAGATCTCATCAAAGTCAGAGGAAATCCAGGGCTGGCATCATGAGTAGATGAAAGGAAGCAATGCCCTCTGAAATGGATTATGTGGCCATTCATATAGATCGTGCTAGATTTGTTTCTATTGTTTCACTTCTGGTTAGTGTCTGGAGCCAGCTGGGGGGAAATCCCACCTTTGCCCATTTGCACCAAAACAGATGTCCCCTCTATTAAATTTGATTTCCCTCCACTTTTTGTTCTGGTGACAACAGTAGTTAAGGTAGTGATAGTAAATCTCCTTAACAGGGATACAAACAGCAATACAAACCTGCCAAAGGTTGTAACCCTTTCACCAATCTATCCAACACTAAAAAAAGGTTTTACTGGAGTTTTACAAGTAATTATACATTTTGATGTATGTCCTTCCCTATTTACTTCATTACAAAGCAAAATGAGTTATAATAGCATTTGTAGTCCCTCATTTGAGGCCCCCACAATAAAGCTGGTTACCCACCATTGATCTTACTCAATCCGGCCATTGTCAACTTACGTGTTTTATTTGTTTGTTTTTTGCTGTGTTTGTCCATCTTTCCAGCTATAACTAAGTCTAATAGCATTGTTCACAACACTTCAGTGCACATGATAAACTTTTCTTGTCTGCTGTCGGTTTTACATTCACACTTAGCTAAGTTACAATTTTTCCTTTAAGCAAAAGCCGTTCCATCTTTTAGTGTACATGTAACTCTGAGTAGATCGGTAACCCAATGACAGCATTCTCCTTGCAGCAACAAAGGACGGACGGTGCACCTGAATTTTGTACAGGAGGCAAAAAAGCACGAAAAAAGGATCCAATTTCCTACGAGTGTATGGAATCACTGGGGTGGTAAATATAATGATGGAACCTCATGTATTTTGGATTACTGGCTATCCAGCTGGCCTTTCCCAAGATAATCTTATTCAGCACATTTTATGTGGATCTGAGGGAACAGCAGCCAAACAAATGTGTTGTTTAAAAAAAAGAAGAGAGAAAAAGAAAAAATATATATAAATGGAAGGGATGCTGCAATGCTGGATTAAAATAACAAGAGCAGCGATAATTACACACATACAAATATTAATACTATTTCAGCATGATGATTTATGTGATTTAAATATGTCAGTTGCTTAATGTCTTTTATTGTATAAGTAAAATAATTATTTACGCCACTGGCTCAGCTTTGCGATGTGGGAATACACCTCAAATTTTAGCCCTCAAGGTTGCATCACCATGGAAAGCACAGACACAAAAAAAATGTTTCAGCTGCCTGTATTGGGAAAAAGGTAAAGAATAAAAGACTAAGGCCTTTTATTAGAAATGGAGGGTTTGGCTTAGTTTAGAACCTTATCCATATTTTATTTCTTGGGTGCATTCAGCTAGGGAAAAAGAGAATCGATTCTGCCTCTTCCGCACTAAGCTACAACCTTGCCCGTATTAAACTGGAGTAAAAATCAAACAATGCAACAAGCTGCTATAATTAAATGCATTAGCCTCAGTCTAGTACAGTACTTTCAGCTCATTGCTAAATCATAATACCACTGTATTCAGGACAGATTTACCAAATGTGTTTTAGATTTCGTAGTCACATCTTTAACAGAAGCAGAGTTGAAAGCACCCTCCCCTCTACAAAATGCTAAGTTTGATATGAAAAGTTTTAAGTCTATATAAAGTTACAATACATAAAGCTGCCTAGAATTAAAAGTGATCAATAGAAGTTTGATTTGACTTTGCCATTATTCCAAATCTTTTTTTTTTTTCTTAAAGGCTTCTCAATTTTCTGAGAAAATTGTGTTTGAATAGTAAATGATACCAATGGCAGAACTCCTTGAGAGAAAGATTTGGGGAATTGCACACAATAGACCCCGGCATGCATACATCTGCATAAGGAGACTACTTTACATCCAACCATGACATATAAATGAGACCTTTGAGCTCATTTTCATACAGCTACCCAGAATCCTTATCTGCAGCTGAAAAGTGGTAAACCCTCCTTGGACAAAAGTGGTATTTTTTAACAAGTGAAATGTAGATATGCCACATTTTGGCTGTCAGAGTGTAAGTAAGTAAAGTATATTTCAAAGGCAGGGAAATGCTGTAGAGGATTTCAGATACTTTGTGACTATGAAGGGTCTAGTTATAATGCTGGTTTGTCAGTCACAACAGATTAGACATTGCTATGAATCGTGTTGGGGTTACTGTCATTAGTCAGACACATGTAAACATAACCTTGTCTGAACTAACTGGCTGGAAAAAAAACCCAATGTATGCAAAGCAAATAACAACCTTCATTTACATGTTTTGTTGTGCATTTATAGACTTTGCCTGGATGGGCTGAAATAGGTAAATTTAGAAAATACACAGATAAATGCAATTGCTGCTCCAAAATGCTGAAACACGGATAGCTAGCTTGGTTGTTTAGAATAAAAGTGTAGCTATGGGCAAAATAAAAAAAATTACATCAATTAAAATCAGTCTCTGCCGTGATCGGGAGCTGTACGGGCTATTGTGAATAGCCCGTACAGCACCCCCTTGGTTCTCCGAAAACCGAAGGGGTCCTGGGGCCGAAGCCAGCCGAAGGATCGGCCGAAGCTACGGCCAGATCCTTCGGCAGCTTTGTGAATAAACCCCATAGTTTTATTGCCTGTTGGTTCTGCCAGTAGATTGGTTATTTTTCCATTTACTGTAAGGGTGACAACCCTGTTAATTCTGCATTACAATTGCATGGAAGCAATGTCACCCTGTGGACAGGATAGTCTTGGATGGAGGTCTAATTTTAAATGGACCTTAACACTTTGTAAACAATTGCAGAAACAGGTTTTAATGCTTTTGAAAAAAAAAGTTTAGTGAAAAAAAGCCGACAATTGTAAGCTCCTATTGCAGTGTTTTATGCTGCATTTAGCTCCCACTCTTGCTGTGCAGCTTGGCTTGTAACAGAAAGTGGGAAACAATGATCTGCTGGCAGAATCAGCAAGTTATAAAACAAAAATGGGTATGTAGAGTGTGGGAGATCATAAAAGGTGAAAATTTCCAGTATTCAGCATCTGTATAAAGGAATTTTCACAGAGCTAGGAACATCCCCGGCATCTTGTTTTGCCCTCAGTGTGCACTGCTAAGAGATTAGGTTTCCTGGGTAAATGAAAGATCACCCATTCCATTTTAGATGCCACAATCAAGTTCATTATAAGGCCTGGTTCACACCTGGGCGTTTTACAGTGCGTTCCTACGCTCTGTAAAATGCTCAACATGTGAAAACCAATGATTGCCTATGGGCATGGTTCCCACCTGGGTGTTTTACAGTGCGTAGGAACGCGCTGCAAAATGCCCTACACCCAAAGAAGTACAGGAGCTTCTTTGGGGCGTATTTGCAGCGCGTATCCATTGGGATAGAGCCAGGTAGCCCTCGGAAACGCGCGTTTGTCGCACGGGTTTTTACCGCGAATCACGGTAAAAACGCGCGACAGATGCGCATATTCGATACGCCTAGGTGTGAACCCAGACTAAAGAAGAGTATTTCAGTTAGGGAAAATTGAGGGTCCGGGGTTGGACCCAATAGTGGAATGGAGGAGAGCCAAGGGGAAGAAAAATGTTTGAATCAGTAGGAGCAGTAGGAGGATACATGGGAGCTCCCTAATACAACTGCAACAGGCAGGAAAGAAAAGTCAATCTTTCAAATAACTCTAGGATACTTTCCTGAATGTTGGGTTTTACCTGTAATTCTCTTCCAGTTCCTTGTATATAAGGCACATTATCCATAGATTTGGCTTGACAGTTTCATGACACCTTTTGAATTTCAGTCTCCTCTTCAGTCACCAATTTGATAAATTAGGTGAGAGCCCAAAGTTCAGTGCTTGGCATAGCTGTTGCTTCTTCTGTCTTATCATCTTCATGACTACAGCTTTATATGTAACTGGCCAATAAAATCTGAAATACTAGCAAGTGTTATTTTAACTACACAGTGTGAAACTCTGGACTCTAGATGGAAAGAAAAGTGCCTAAAATTAATTGGGTACTGAAAACGGAAGCAATGCTTATGAAACAGGAGGGTCCAAAGATGAGCAAAACATGTATTTGCTGGTAAAAGGTATGGTCACTTTCTCATTAAGACCCTTGAATGTTTATATAGATACATAAAATAATTAACTTAATCTGGCATGTGAATGTCAAAAGACAGAAATAATGCATCCATACAAGTCAAATTCAACAAATCTTTTTTGGCATCTTGTCTCTTCACATGTCCAGGCATCAAGTCAGATTACTTCACTTAAAGGAGAACTATGAGGTGAGAGATTTCCACTCATCCTCATAGTTGGAGCCGACCTGTGACAAAGAAGCTGTGACAGGTCGGCTCTATTAATGGGGAAGTGAGCATAAACATGCAGCCGATCCGATCACTACCCGATCATCTTCCTGCAGTGAGCGGAGACTGTCAGCCACCACTCCCCGCAGGGATTCCCCCCTCCCCTCTCCGATCCTCCACTGCTGCACTCATGCAGCGGGGTGGATCATGACAGTATTGTCGGGATCCGTCCTGGCTGCGGCGCTCTCAGTATATTGCGGGCTATAGCCCGCGATATACTGAGCTTTGGGTCACTGGAGGAGGTTAGTATAAGTCCTCCTGTGACCCTAATGAGAACAATGGGGAAAACACTTACCCCATAGTTCTCTTTTAAGTTACCATAATGTGAATTTCCTTTTATCTATTACAGTCATGATACACAGGCCACCTCACCGGGTTAGCAGGAGGGCAGTAGGAGTGTACTTCATGACATCTGTGCTGTGTAACTTCCTCCTTCTTTCCTTTCTGCATCAAATCACTTCCCAGGTAAGTTTGAATCTGATTGAATTCCCAATTACAATAGTATGGCAGCACCATTATATAAAATAGAGCAAGGTACTACATAAAGTAAATCACATTCAAATATTGCATTCAAATCAAAACCAGCTCCAGGAGGACTATTTAAAATGCACTGTGCAGGGATTGAACTATGTCTGACAAAGGCAACATTGTTCTACACAATTCAGAGATGGATTAGTGAAAGATATCAAGATATAGTGATAAACTTTATTATTTTATCTAGAGATGATGTGGTTTCCTTTAACAATTAGTTGTTATTTTAAATATTACATTATCAGTAGGACTGCTTGACAAAATAATAACTGTTGAAAATATATTTAACAGGAATGTAAAATGATGAAACCAGTATGTAAATATACAGTTACAGCAGTCTTTTGTTTAACGCTTAACTCAGGAAACGCAGCTGATATACACTTAAAATACTTATAGTCAACTTTTTTACCATGCGCCCTTTCACAGACATTGACCTGACTTTTCTCCCTTGCAGTTAGGCAGCACAGCTTGGCCGCAATCCACACCTAGCCTGCTGACTAGGCAGTGAAGTAGCATTAGTACTTTGAGGAGAGCATCATTGTTCCTTCCTCCTGTGAGCAAGCTCTCAGTGTTTTATTGACTTCATTGTGCAACATAGCAGAGAATGATTGGCTCACAGACCTGCCCTTTCTTCTTTCAAGCTGAACCTTACTGTAGAGGGGATTACAAGCAACTAATATAAGTGTTCCTTCTTTATCTCTATATAATATACATGTAATTATGTACCAACTACATTTAACATCTAACACACACAAGCTACTCTGTCCTCCTTAAATGGCAAGCCCCTATATAGAAGAACATTTAAATTAGTATTCAAGTCTGCTTTTCTTGGCATATATCTAGTAAGAAGTAGAAATATGCCCTAACATTAAAAAAAAAAAGAAGAAAAGTTGGCAAATACCTACAAACTTACCTGACTCAGCACCGCTCGCTGACGGCTACAGAAGTCCCGGATTCTGAACGCTGTGAAGGAGGAAGTGTGGGCGGGGGCATGCGCAGTACAGATCACCCGAGGGGAGAGGAGGAGAGCGACACTGAAGCTCAATGGAGGCAGCTGGGCAGCCGGGAGCACGCATGCTTGACAGACTCCGTGGGACACAGGGAGTCTGCTTTGGATCAGACACCAGTAGCAGCGATGGAGGGACTGTGGAAAACGAGTGGAAGGTAGAACCTGCTAGGATCAAGAAGCAACACATAAGGTAAGTCCTTACAGCAACAGGAGGTGGAATTGATGTGCCTTTAACATCACTTTAACTATGAAAGTTGAATAGAGATTTAAGATAAATATATTTTAGATAGCTTGCTATATTTATTTATTACATGTATTTTTATAGCACCCACAAATTATGCAGAGCTTTACATACTACATTCACATCAGACCCTGCACTCAAGCAGCTAACCCAGAGGTACCCAGAGAGAGTACCCAGAGTAAACTCACACAAGCACAGGGAGAACATGGCCTGTCTGTGATTTAAACTTGGGGATCCTCAGCGCTGCAAGGTAAAAGTGCTAAGGCACTAAGCCGCTAATATATAAGTGGCACTTCTTTGCAAGTAGCAGTTAGCTGTTAGCATTATGCTGTGTATCATTAGTGTATTTTGTAGATGTTACACCTAAGATTAAATATAGGGAAAACAGCCATTTGTTGTTTGCTTTTGGTTTTAATGTGATACTTGCTGTAGGCCGGGGCCATTATATCTTAAACCACTTTGTAATTGACATGTGTAGTTAAAAAATTAGTCCTGTGATTTTTGCACAAGTGATTGTTGCATGTATCAAAGTCATTGAAAGTTCTTCTTTCCTATTACAATTTGATACATGTGCTTGATGCCACAGCATTAGATAAACACAAATTGGCATACCATTACAAAGCACTGCATTCATCTTACAGACAGAAGCTACCCCAAGTTTAATGCTGTCTATTTTCTCACCATCAATTTTTTCTGCCATTTCTATTTTAAAACCAGTGAGGTGTACAAGTCAATATTGTGTTTCTTTAATAGATTGGAGTACTGTCTACTCATTCAGAGTTGTATTTTAACAAACTGCTTTGTATTCTTTTGCTTATTCTGAAGATAGCTTTTTCTAATAAATATTTCTAAAAATTCAACCTTGACATTTGGTTGGTATGCAAAAAAAATCACAATTACATCCCAGACAGACATCCCAGCTTTTCGGAATACCTCCTATGCAGCACTAATAGTATTTCTCTGCTTTTACTGGGTATACGCAATAACAAAATATTGTACCTCAAAGAATCACTAGCTTAATTTGGCCCTACTGTTTGAAAATGCTACTCCTTTGCTCTGCCCTCATAGTAAAAACAAGCTGTTAGGTCCTACTTATACCCATGGATGTTTAGACACATGTAAAATAGTTTTCCACTCAGTATTTAGACTTTAAAAGCACTAGATGCATGTAGCACTGCTTAAGGTCTGTGTTGAAAGACCTTTGTTTGCTTCTAATGGATTTACATTCCCATACAGGTCTATAGGAATGGAAAACCTGCTTGAAGCAGGTCAAATGCCCATCAGAAGGAGGTCAACTGCAGGTCAAATGCACTTATTAATTGACTGATGTCAAACAGATACCATCAACTCAAGCTATAAGTCTGTCGACACAGGCCCATCCCCAAGTATCTACTCGGCTAAAGAAAAGTGCCCATTGTGATAATTAAATGGCAATCTCTAAGTTCCAGAAGTCAGCAGAAGTCAGCAGGAGTGAGGGGCATTGGCATGTGCACAATGTAGATAATATCAGTGGCTCTATCATCAATAGAACAAAAGGCTAGGGTGGGAGGTAAGCAAGTGCCAAAAGCAGATGCTAGCAAATTTGCAGCAATGCATGGGCACTATTCCTGCTATTTTCACAAACTTCCAAGAGGCCCAAACAAAATGTAATTGAGTATTGAAGATTCCCCCAGGCTGCAGCAGCAACTGTAACATTTTAATAGTGGCCCTGTTCCTCAAATACAGATACACACATTTGAAATTAAAAAAACTAAAAAATAAGAACTGTTTGTGGCCATCACACAACCAAGGAGCTAGGAGCAGACACAAAACTTCTCCCACTGAATCATATTGATCTTAAAACAGATTCAAGAACAGCAAACAGATTATCCTGGATGCCTTCCTAAGGAGATCAGATAATTCACATAATATCATCACACGCATTCAGAAACCGAGACAACTTTATATTTAGGGATCTGAACCACTCTGCCAAGAAAAAGAAAAAGTATAGAAAAGTTTTTTTTGTTTAGGCCAGCGTTCTTCTTTAAAACAAGTGACATTTTTAAGACAGTATAAAGAGTTCCTGATTGCCAGAGAAGCATCCATATGTGTGTTCTTTTACCCCAGTGAAAGACATATTGGGGTCTGTGCTGCACAGAGTGTTGAGCCACTATTGCCAGCAGTGACATTAACTTTGAAGGAAGAAGCCAGGTTGAAATTTTGACGCTTAGATATACCGTACATGACTGGGGGCAAGGAAATTCTCTCTTGCCTTTAGGCACAGAAACATTGACATTAATTTGTAGCTTGTCACTGCAGGGACTGAGCCTAAAATATTCTATACATTAAATGCACAGAACTTTATACAGTGTGCTGCAGGGGAGCTTCTTTCTATTGGAAACAAATGTCTAATAAAATAAACTTTTTGGTTCTGAATATAGTTAAAGTAAGTGATACTAATTAAGCATATCTAAATAGGATAATTGAGAAAAACTGCATAGTTAGAAGATACATTTTGCAAGTTTTGCTGATTCATCATCCTCATAAGACTTTATGAAGATACTACCAAATTTTGGTAGCATTTTTTAAACAAGCTGTTAAAGTGGAACTAGCATCAGATATATTTTTAATAGTGACCCCCCTGAAAGATTTCAGCTCTATTCCTGGTTCTGGTGACATCTATAAAATTTTGGATTTTCCCATTTGTAATTTGTTCATCCTCCCAGCAAGGAAACAGATAGTGATAGAAACCTGACAGAGGTTCTAACCATCCCCTACTCTATTTAAAACGTAAAGCTTGGCTCCTGGATCTCCACCTTGTGACTACAGGTGACTATATTTAATTTCTATACTTACCTTTATCAAAGTCTTCCAGACAGTCAGGTGACACAGCAGGATTCTCTTCATCTTCACCTCTTCTCTCAGCTGGGCCAGGCTTACCAAGGCAGACAGTGGTAATCCGGTGATAATATTCCATAGGAGGCGGGGCATGACACCCTGCATTCACAATAAAATCCTCAGTCTTGTAGGTTGAGTGACTCTGCACATCATTCGTCCTTGACATCTCCTTCCTAGGACATCTTCTGACCAAGAAGAGCTACTGCAGGGGAGAGTAATTCAGTCAAAGGTGCTTTTTTAGTACCTGGGGCCCTTTTCATTAAAAAAACACAAAAAATGCTCAGAATTGGACTTTTAAAAAACAGCTACAGATACACTTTGGTAGAAAAAGTCATAGCATCTGTTTTACCATCTGTGTGTTCTATACACAATAGCAGTACTTACATGTTAAAAACAATTTGCAACAGAGCTTATTTAAAACACTTTTTAGCCCTGTTTTTCCTTCTCTTCTCTTTGGACGATGTTAGTCTCCACTATTGATGTGTAAAAGCTTAGAAACACTGTTACTCTAAACAGCATGACGCCAGGAAAGGAAATTGCAATATTTTACCTGTCAATTCCTATTTCTTAGTTTATTGGTTATAGTGTGAATCTTTAAGTTGATTACATATGTTCATTTGCATACTAGATTAGCATTCTGTATGGGATTACCACAGCAATACATGTGTGCATTATTTCTGAATTTGACAGAGATGTGTTACCAATTGGTTGCATTTTCAATAAAGAGCTCTATGTAGTACAAACACATTAAAGTTGCTAATCATATTTTTTAAACAATGTGCAAATAACTATATATATATA
>NW_017306405.1:1451105-1495883 GCF_000935625.1 Nanorana parkeri | reverse complement strand
ATTACATATATTAAAAGGTTAGGCCACAAGACTTTTTGGTAGGTACTGGGAAGCTTAACATATTTTAGCACAACTGCTGTTTCCATTATGAGGGCTACCATTTTCATTTATGTTATAATCTGGAGAATGGAAAGGAGAAGGGTCAGAACACCCAGTACTTTAAAGTAGGTAGAGACAATGGTTTAGAATGATCAACAAATATACGAAGCCTAGTGGATGACTTATTCCAATATGTACCGACTATAAGAGACAACGGTTTAGAATTATCAACAAATATACGAAGCCAAGGGGATGACTTATTCCAATATGTACCGACTATAACTAAAATACCATTTGTGGTGGACTGGTCATTTGAAGAAAATGCAAACCTTGCTTAATAGTTGACACAGGAAATCATGCTGAAAGTGGTGGTGCTTGCACTGGCTGCTAGAATGCAAAAATCCAAGCCTGTTGTCACTCTGGGTGCTCCACTGAGGCTGAGTAGCCCAAAATTATTTCAGCTTTAAATAGATGATGGTGTGTTAAAGTGCCAATGGCTTCTTATGTCCCTGGGAACTCCAGTGGCAAGTTCTTTATACCAGAGTATTTCCCTCTGTGTCCTGCAATCAATACACCATGTAAACCAAATGGAGAAGTCAGTGATAAGGGTAAAACCTCCCCAGCAATGGTGAGCTAGAAATTGTGATGCAGAGATTTTGCTATCTCTGTATGTAGAACTATAAAGCTAAAAAACCTTTTGAGTAATTCAATCTATTGCCATAAATATCACTTCTGGCTGGACTTATTTTTGCACAGTCAGTGGCGGAACTATCGCCATAGCGACCCAGGTGGCCACTATGGGGCCCGAGGCACAGGGGGGCCTGGCCAGGACGAGGAACAAAATGGCCCCCCTAATGCCATGTGGGCCCGCCTGGGTCGCTATGGCATCGCATGCTGCTGGCTGTCACTGGCAGTTGTGAGGTGGAATGCACCACTGTCCAGATCCCTGACAACCTGTCAGTTATCTGTGCAGTGGCGCATTCCTCCTCACAGCCACTGCTGAGTCAGTGACAGCCAGGGGCCCGACGGCAGCAGCAATGGAGGAGAAGGTGGGGACTGGTGGTGGTGGAGGAGGAGGAAGTGGCCAGGCCCAGCGGTGGTGGAGGAGGTGGGGTCCACTGGTGACGGAGGAGGAGGCGTGGCCCAGCGGTGGAGAAGGCTGACAGCAGATCAGGGCTGAGGTGTGGCAGATAGGGGTAAGAGGTGTGCAGGGTGTGACCAGCCCACCTGAGACCCTGCAGAGCCCGCCACAGTGAGTCTATGGTGGGTTCTGCAGGGTCACACTCAGGTGGGCTGTGTGGGATCTGCAAGGGGCGTAACTAGAAATCACAAGGCCCCATACAAAATTTTGCTATGGGGCCCTGTGATTTCTAGTTACACCCCTGTGCAGAGTAGTCTAATTTTTGTATTGGTCTCACCCCCTCTTGCCTCCCTAGGGATCACTAAACCACTTACTATATTTAGGATCCTTTGCAGAAGACGTGTATCCAAACCTCTGTCATTGTCCTTAGTGAATCATCACCGAGACGGGGAGATAAATATAACAGCAACTGGCGAGCGGAAGGAGCCGGGGTTTTTAACTGGACTCGGTGCATTTTGCAATACAATTTTGATTGTTACATTTGCTTCACTGTTTTCACTGCTAATTTGCACTTCTTCACATATTTATGAAATAATTTTATTGAATGGTTATTTAATTTTTTATAGTTCACTTCGATATACTTAGTTTTAATATTTTTATAGTGTGATATCCTGTTACATTTATTCACTTATCCTATTGAGGAATGTAGCTTTCCTTTTGATTGTTTGCACATCAGCACTTTTTCAGTCCTTTATGGTACTTTATATTCATTATTGGTAGGTTTTTTTGAAGACTTACACACAGGGTGTCACTCATGTTTTGATCCATATATATTCACATAATTTCATATTTATCTCAAACCTTTAGCGCTGTGACAACACTTTACACTTTCACTTTACACCTCTCATAGCAGCTTTAGGATCATTATTTGACTTTTAGTTTACTTTCCAAAAGCGCAGATTTTTTGTTGCAATCTATATTTAGGGACTACTAGGGAGGTGCAGGGAGCAAGCTAGACTTACAGTGAAAGTTATGATTTTCATATAATTTCAGTTGCCAAGAAGTGAGCTCAATATTGTCAGTGAGTATTAGATTTTTTTTAAATGCCTTTGTGTATACTTATAAATATATACGTGCATGGGGCAGACATATTTTGCTTGTTATATATCCAGGGTTTGCTTCCTATGTAGTCATTCTGTATTATATCTTTATTCACCATTTCTCTCCCTCCATGAAAACCTGCGTATCAGATCTGGCCGGACAAGGAAGAACAATATACTTTCTATAAGGATAAAAAAAAGTGATAATCATAACTGTTCTTCCCCCACCCCTGCCATTATTTATATATTTAATGTTTGTTTACATATCTTTTTTTCTGTTTTTTTCAGTTGAGTTGCGTCCTCTTGTTCCTGTAGCAGTGGGCGGGTCCTGGATGTTGCAGAGAATGGTGGCATGTCATTGTTGCCGTTCCTTGCAGCATTATCCTAGCCCAGGACTTGATGACAGGGGGCAGGTTTATGACACTCTGGGCTTACAGCAAGTGGATTTATTGACTGTATGTGGATAGCAGAGACTGCAGGGGGCAGCACCTGAGAGAGGGTGAGTATATCAGTAAGAGCTTCTTCTTTATTAACAAATCTGCAGGGCAATTAATTAAAAAAACTAACTCTGGAGTGGGGCTTTACAACAATCAGTGAAGGTAGCAATATGGAAGTTGTCATTGCTAACATTGGTTTCAAAAGGCATGGCTCTCTGACTTTTACCCATCAGAGGGAGTATTTTCAAATCTGTATGTAAACAACCATAATCAAATTACTGAACACCAAACAAGTAAAATATAAAAGTCATGTCAAATGTTACTTCCAGGTAATTTTATTAACTTAGAAATGTGTAGCTTCCCTTTAAAGGCACTTATAACCAGGTTGGACATCCCCCTAGCCCCTTATTTATACTGAGCAGTGATATTCTCAGTAAAACACCTTCCTGTCTTAGTCAGCTGGCATTTGAATATATGTAAAATTGATTGGAGTGCGGCTCTTGGCTTCAGACAGAGGTAATTAAATTAGAACAATACTCACTTGCTCTGCAAATGGTTTTTACCATTCCTAAAGTTATGGAAGGAGGTGCACGTGGCAAAAGTAACCAGCAGGCAATCAGGTAATTGTAAATTACCTTTATTCACAGAACTGATTTTTATTTAAACACTTTAATGAAAATAAACATAATGTTAAATTGTGTTTGCCTCTTCGCATGGTCCACAGACCCTCTGCTCAAGTGTTTCTGTCTAATTAAGAGAATTATTTTTTTTTTCCTTATGGTGGTTTAAAGATAACTTGTATTCCCGCCTGGTGCTTGTAATTCTCATTGCTGGAACACGCGGGACCTTGGCGCCTTCATGTGAAAAGTCAACACAGGAGAATTTACCATAGACAACAAATGTCAGATCGAATGCAAATTAAAAGCAAGACATGTTGGACATTTGAGCGAGGGAGGAATTTTTTTTCCATTAGTCTGTCCTTATTTAATCCCGTTCTGTTTTTTTCTAGCTTTGACACTAATACAGAATTCTAAGAAAAGCATAAAATTGTCAGATATATAAAATGACTCGTTACCCATATTTGTGTTTTTAATTCACTATTTGGGAGGCAAAAAAATTATTCATTTCAATTAAACCTTTCACAAACCCAGGTAATTCAAGCAATGCAATCTAGTGTAAAAAAAAAATGCAAAAATAGTGGTCACCATTCGCAAAAATCTTTGTCAAAATGATTCACTGATCCAGAGATAGAGGCAGCTGAATTTATTAACAGATCTCAGAGTTTCCTGAATATGTGGAGCTCAGTTCTACCCCAACACAAGCCTAACCAATAGAGAGGCTTGAAAATTGAGAAGGGAAAGTGCTAAGCTTGACTTTTACTAGAAAAGTTGACTTTTTTTTAATTTGTGTTAAATTTTAATTTCTCAGGGGGTTGTGACAGGGTCAGTTCCATTATGGATACCGTTTTTAAAAGTATCTTTGTGACATGGATACCAACTACCCGTTACTTGAAAAGCGATTCCATCCACAAATTAACTTTTCTTCCATCCAAAAGGCTGTCTTGATTGCAAACTTGCAATCAGATGTGGGGAAAGAATTTGTAAACTGTGATCTTTCACACAACCTGACATTATGCAAGGAATTTTTGCATAATGTTTACTGGTCTTATTTATTTTTTAATGCCTGTTTCCTCTTTTAAGAATAATGCCTTGCTATTGTTTGTGAATATATCCTGCATACTGCAGTTTTGACTGAAGAACTGGTTTTTAGAGGGCCTCTAGTAAAGGCGATAGAGGGGGTATTGTGGTTCAGGGCTCCGGAGCAGAGCTTTAGAATCAAACAGTAGTGGAAAGCATGCTTGTATTCGAGTTGCTCTCACAACCCAAAAAAACACACTGGTTTGACTTTCTAGTAAAATGGCCCTAGTTTGCCTCTAAGGACATATGTACATGGGGCTAGAAGCTGCAGCTGAGGATTCTTGTGGCAAGAACCTGCAGATTCTTGTGGCAAGAACCTGCAGATTCTTGTGGCAGGAATCACAGGTGGGTCCGTACGGATGCAGCCGCTCTTCTCTTACATGGAACAATTTCTTGCCGTTTGGGATAGATGATTAACCCTGGATGCAATCTGCCTGTGTCCAGGGACAATCATCTATGCTGAACCACAGGTAAGCGTTCCATCTACGATTACATGTGGACAGCCACAGACAGTTATGGCTGCTGTCAGCTTTTTTTTTCAAATTAATGGGCAGAGAATCTACCGCATCTGTATGGACCCACCTGAAATTCCTACCACAAGAATCTGCAGTTTCTTGCCTCAGGAATCCTCAGCTGCAGCTCCTAGCCCCAGGTGCATGAGGCTTAAAGAGATAGGCACATGAGAGTGTAACAGCTTTGGGAGACAAGCCCAAAAGAAAATGGTTCGATGTCCTCTGTAGGTGCATGGATGTAATTTTATTTTGAATTCATTCATTATACGAATAGGGACATAGATAAGAGTCTATGCATGAGTCATTTTGAAAAGCAACATAGAAAGCTGACCTTATCATTAGGTTAATAAATATAATATATGGTTAAGTGTTTGGTTACAGTATTCACTTTCTTCATAGAATTTGCAGAACAAGCACTAGCCTTCTTTCCTAATAACCAAGTGCTGTCTCCCAGTTGAGTCAACTGTAAAACTTTTTCTAAATAAATTAAAATATTTTTAACAGCATGATTTGCAATACAAAATGTAACTGCGACAGGAGGAAATATATAGAGACAAGACTGGGTGATCCTGCTGTATTCATTAAGAATTTTATATGCAGAAATGTCATTAAAAAATCATGTCATATCCTTGCCTGTGTTTTGTCTGACATGATTTCCAGGATTTTTGCCTTAGTAAATATTATAAATTATCATGAGGAAATGCATACAATTTGCCTTGAATGTGCAGTAACAGAATGTAACTAAGCTAGTTAGTGGATTTGAAAAAAGCCCAGTGGATTGACTAGTCTGGTGGTCACTTTGTAGTAAGGACTGTGGGTTGTCAGGTTTGTGCCTTTTATTGTGAGCACTTTCGTATTCATGGCTGTATATGATGGATCTTTTAATATAAGTAGCTAGCTCTTGTTGAAGCCATTGTAAATACTAACATGGGGACACTGAGCGGCAAAGTGTATTCATTGCTAGGATGTTTTGGAGGTCAAAGTAGTATTGCTTGATTTATTAGTGTTAGGGAGAACATTGGATTTAGGTTAAGGTTATATTCAATGTCAACTTTAAGCTCTGATTTTAGGAGCAGGGGAGTAGGTTAAATGTTAAAGGGTTGCTTTACTAGTAAGTTAAGTATTAAATTAATGGGTTAGATTGGTTTATCCATCTTCCTGGTCCAACATTGCAAATTTCAAGGTCACCTCCTCGCCCTCCTTATTGGACAGTGAACTAGCACCATCACCTCTTTTCGTATTTGGACCTTTGTTTGTATTTGTAATTATGTACAGTTTTGGGATCTACACACCCTTTGATCGTTGCACAATAAACCATCAACATTACCTCTGTTCAATAAGGGGCAAGCTGACTCAAGAAACAGTAAAGTTAAGGAAGCAGTATTGCTAAACCAAGAAGTAGCAGTTATTGGCTAGCAATGGTGTATCACAAGAATGACTAGCCAAATTAACAAAATCCTTTGGCAGGTAAAACAGTAAACATACAGTATTAGTATTTCTATGTAGCTGTTTGCCTGTGTTTCTCCTTTTACATTTTAGAGCTTAGGTTTAAGTGTTGGGTAGAGTTTAACATTAACTATTTTAGTATAGGGTGTTGGAGGGTTAAGCATCAGAGGAAAATATGAGTTAGGATTATGGTTTATAAAAGAGGATGTCTAAACATGTTTAATCCACTTTTGGATGAAAAAAAACTCTTTTGACTCTTAAAAATGTGTGATATAATAATGAAAATAACTTCAAATATGGTGAGTTCAATTACTAAAAACATGGAAAAGGACTGAAGGACAATTTTAATGGATTTGGGTCAATATTATTTTAGTTTTTTAAAGACTTTGCTTGGCAAAGTCTATATACAATCTTTAACAAATAAACATTGAATACATTATAAACGGTTCCGAGAGCACGATGGGCCAAGTAAAGAGACATCACAGTGGAGCAGCTTATTTTGCACCTCCCTTTGTCTGACAAATTGCTCAGCTGCTAGCTGCCAAACCTGCTCGTCAATGACACTTTTAGCCCCCGTTAACAATTAGGTACCAATAAGTTATGACATTGTGATCACATGCAACTCCCTGCCACCTACTCACTGTTTTTTTTTTTAATAACAGTGCTATTTTGTCTTCTGCAACCTGAGAGGATTCTGCCACTGGACAACCAGTAGGAATTGTCCATGTCACCCTGGCAGTGACTAAGACACCCAAAGATGGGCCCTCTTCCGTAGAAGATTGAAGACTTGAACCTGGGGCATCATGTGACCAGGAATTTAGGTAAGTAAAAAGGGCCTTAAGCTTAAGTAATATAGTCATCAGTTGGGGTGGGAAAAGTGTTGTAGGGTTAATGCCTGGAGTTCAGCTTTAAAGTTAATCATTTATGCTCTAATACCGATTTTCTTTTTTTAAGTTACTCAATTTTGTTAGTTTTTCCTTCAAGGAGATCTTTGTAAGAGAAAACATGTCAGTTGTAGCATTGAATATAAACGATGACCTAAACTCTGTAAAAATAGATAATACATATCCAACCTTAAGGCCAGGTTGACACCTAGGCAATTGAGCTTTTTTGTGTGTTTGTTGCATGTTTTTCTTTAGCGATTTTGCTTTGAAAAACCGCATGATTTTCAATTCATAAAGATGTCTATGGGACCAAAACCGCATGATAACCGCCCAAAAATAGCTCCTGCACCTTTCTGCCCAACAGGCGATTTCGCACGCGCGACAAAACGCAAAGGTGTGAGCAGCCTCCATTGACTTTAATGTAAATCAGTGTTTTGTGCGATATTGCGTGATACATTGCCTACGTGTGCACCAGCCCTCAGGGTTTAAACTGCACATCACAAGTATGAAAAATAGGAGATAAGACAATGATCTTTCCCGCTCAGATAATAACATGAAAATGACCCAAAAGAACTGTCATGTGTAAAACACAATCATTTGCTGATATCAGTTACTTGCAGAAATTCAAAGTTTCATCTGATAATTCATCTTTTACAATGGCATTTTGCATAATAGTGTTCTTTTCTACCATCCACCTTAATATCTGCTTCAGTGGACAGCTTATCATTTGTCATAATCAATGCTTTCCTGAGGCATTCTAAAGGAAATGATGTGAACGTTGATGTATACAAAGGGCACTTTCCCATACTGTCTGCCCATTTCAATAAAAATCTGTACTCTCTGGCCCAGAGGCAATTTTGTGATTATACATTAAAAGAGAAAAAGTAGACTAATAAACAGCACCCTCAAATATACTTACTATATGTATTTTAGAAGGCTGATGACAAGATGCCTTAGGGCTCATATAACTCCTACATACAGGTAAATTGAGTTGCTTTTGTAACTCGCATACTGTATATCCAGTGTTTCCTCCATCGCAGTTCACAGTTTGATGTGTTACCTGGGCAATATTTTCTTTCTCAATAATGTGTTTGAAGTTAATACATCACCAACAAACTTACACAATATCAGGTTTTGTGGACAGTCAAATTGGTGCTCTTTTATGCTGAAGATTAGAAATAAACTTCTAACAGCTAAAAGTTGTCTATTGCAATTCTGAATGGGTGAGCTGTTGGCTGAAACTTCACTGTGCGTATTTGTTTACTAGTGTCCAGAAGTAGGAATTTTTTTTTAAAGGCAAATGGCTTCCTTCTACAGAGTAGATCTTCATGCAAAATTATGTTTTCTTTCTTTTGGTTTAATGGTATGTACCCACTTTGTTTTGGATTGGAGAATTGCAGACTATTGAATGGTTAGGTTACCTGGCTCCTTTACTAAGCTCACACACTCTTAATACACATTAAGACTTCAGATTTGACATAGAATGCACTCAGCATGTTCAGAACTTGTATTGGGAATTGAGTATTACAAAAAATACAGTAGGTTTCTTTTGGTCCTAAACCTCTTTGAATACAGCACAGATAGCACAGTTGCCAATGCAAATAAAGCTGCTGACACACATGGGTGTTGATTTACCAAAGGCAAACAGGCTGTTCAATTTGCATGGGAATTTTCCCTTAGTTTAGTGAATGAGGTAAAGCTCTGATGAATTCCATCATCCAATTCTTTGCAAAGTGACTTTTAACCATATTCACTAAGCTAAGGGAAAAGTCCCTTTCAAAGTGAAATTTCCCTGGCAAAGTGAACAACCTATTTGTCTTTAGTTACGTCGACACCACTGCATTTATTCTCAAATCCTCTGTTTTGTCTGGAATTTTTCTGCCCTTTTCTCTGGATTTTGATTACAGGAGTCTGATTTAGATTTGTAAATGGAGTAGACCTAAAAAAAATAGAGCCAGTCTATTCACGAAGCAGCCGAAGGATTTAGCCGTAGCTTCGGCCGATCCTTCGGCTAGCTTCGGCCCCAGGACCCCTTCGGTTCAGTAGAACCGAAGTGCTGCTGTACGGGCTATTCACTATAGCCCGTACAGCTCCCGAACTTGGCCTAGCGGCTCAATCGAGTCGAACGCATATGACTCTGCTCGCCTGAGCCACGCTGAAAGCCGAAGCTGGCCGAGCCTGCTTCACGGCTGGCTCCGGCCACTTGCAGAGAGATCAGCGTCCCTGGTTACCAGCTAACCAGGGACACTGATCTTCAGACAGCCTAACTCTCCCTGGTGTTCCCGGAGTCTCCCGCTCCCGGTCGCCAAGGAAAGAAATATTGCTTTTTCTTTCTTATTCTGACACGGAGCCGTGTCAGAATCGAAAAAAAAAAAAAAATAATTTTTGGCCATAGGAATGCATTGCTAGATTCCTATTGGCTATTTCTATGTGCAATAGCCAATAGCAATATAGGGCTGAAATCAGCCGTACCAGCCTGAAGTGAAGAGCCGAACAGCGTTCGGCTCACTTCACTTTAGGTTGGTCATTCACTCGGCTGCCTACGGCAGCTTAGTGAATAGGCCCAATAGCTTCTAATGGCAGGAAAACAATGTTTGCATTGACTCAACATTTTGCACATAGGTTGCAGCAAAATGATGGTTTTGAACAGCTGAATATATTCTGCTGAGGGTCACACTGGTTTTTGGGGCTATTAAATGTTTGGAACTGTTTAGCAGTCAGATTTTCTCAACTACTTGATAGTCTGTAAAATACTTTTTAGTAATGGAGCGTTGCTTAAGCTTGCCATGCACCAGTAAAATTTCATTTAAAAAAATTCATTTTTGGAAGTTTCCTTTATTCATTAATAGTTAAAGACAATCGTTTTCGACCGCAGTGATATAAAAAAAAAAAAATTGAAGGACCATGGAAAATTTGGTCTTGAATGAATGAAATTTTAACAGCGAATGTGGCCACAGTCTATGGTTTTCATTTGAGAAACTCAATTTGTTCCAAAATCGAATGCTAAATTCAAACGAAATTTTGATTGACATTTGTCAAGTCTCTGATGGTATTATCGTATGTTCTGAAGAGATTTTTTTGTATGAAAGTTTATGTATGTATTTTTTGTGTGAAAGTGTATGAATGTATTTTGTGTGTGCATGTTTGTACAAAAATCTACCAATGTAAGGCAAGTATACAAATCAAAGGTAAACTCCATAATTGACATACGTATGTGCTATTTGTACAAACAAACAGTGTAAGTAACCGATTCTGTACTTATATAAGTCTGAGAAAAAGGGAGGGTTCGCTCTTTGAACCAGTCACTCACAGTGTGAGCATGCTTACATGACAGGAGAGTACAAGAAGGTCCTCATCAGTGTATTGTTACCCTACTGTCCATTCACAAGCTCGGATAGGATCTGGTTCAGGTTACATTGGTAGATTTTTACATTCTGCAATGTTGTCTTGCAGAAAGGTCTGAGGATCTGGCAGCTATGTTGTCCAGCAAGGGGGTCTGGATCACAAGATTGGCTGAACAAAATTAGTTGGCTGAACTCCAAGGAGATATATAAAAAATGAGGTTATTTAATAAAAAAATGTGTTGCTTCCCCAAAAATGTAAACAACAACCTACTGTGTACCCTCTTTGTGCGTTGTGGTCCCTTTCCCTGACCCCTAGACACTACAAGACTCAGTAGTGATGTACAGGTCAGTGGAAGCAAATGAAAGGGGGGTGTAGGCATTTGACACTCCTGGAAGTCTTGAACATCAAATACTTGGCCGGAGGCTGCAGTGCTTGTAGGCAGAGGAGTTGCCGCCTGCTGGAGAGGGAAGTATTCACATTCTTCTGTTGCAGGAACTGATTGTTTAGATTTGTCTTTGGGAAGTTACTTTAAATATTGACTTTTTTCATCAGTCCCTTGTAATTCTTTTACAGTAGAACTTAAACTAGGAAGTTGAGGGGCGGCATCAGGACCCAATGAGGTGTGGTGTATGCAAATATGCTGACGAGGAACATTCTGATAAAAGAAAAGGGATGAGCTTATGAGTTGCTCCTTCACTGTCCAATCACAGGCAGGGAGCAGAAAGGTGAGTAATGCTGGTCATACACGGCTCAAATGTGGGCGTTGTTGGCAATACCCAGCTTCACAAAAGCCAATTTAAAAATCGACCGAGGCAAGTGGACTGTTATTGGCTGAACAGCGACTACATTGTATCAGATGCAGTCATTGTTTGGGTATTCAGACAACCGTAGGTACCATAGCCGGCAGCATAGCTTCCTCTATCCTTGCTAAACAATCTGGTGACTTGGATATATGGCTAGTCTTAGCTGTAGTGCTTAATTAGTGTTAAATTTAACGACTGGATACACAGAAGTGCAAACCTTTGGCAGACAAAACATGTTTATCAACTGTGCTTTTAACTGGTTGCTTGGAGTTCAGATTTAAAACTATTTAATGATAATTGAAAAAAACTGTGAAAATGAATAATAGAAAGTCCGAGGGAGGAAGGACAATAACACATAAAGGTGTGGCAATGCTACTTTCTTGTGCTGTCCATGTTACCATTAACTGTAGCTGAAAACAAGTCAAAATACAGTCAGCTCTGGTGTGCAGTATTACTGTAAGAATCAACTTTTATTATTGATGGTGTCTGCACACTGAAAGGGAAATTATAATAACTGCCCACATGAGCAAGACTCCTGGCCAGCAATAAAATGCAATGTCATCTGTTATTACTTCCTGTTAAAGTATATATGTCCACAGGGACCAATAGCAACAAAAGAACTGATTAAATTCTAAACAGAGGGCATGAACCTCTCTCTGAAAACAACATGGCTTCTGTTTCATAGGACCATGTTTCCCATGTTAAAAAAAATACTACCAGGTGGTGCACTGGGCTTAATGATGGACAAATCTGTAATAGATTACACCTATACCAATATTCTTCACTACATACACAGTACATATAAAGAAATAGTACAAATTTGGCTTAAGGTAAAAACAAAAAATCTAATAATTTCCAACAAGCACAATGAAAATAGTAATAAAAATCATGCTACCAAAAAAGTAAATCTTTATAGAAGAATGTTAACAAAATTGATTGCAGGTTCCAGCCTATGACGGTTCTGTACCCTCTGAGCATAGGCCATGGTGCTATTCTTGGTGAACATTTTCAAAAGGCATGCAAAGGGATGGTCAGAAAGGTGATATAAAAGACCCATAACTTAAATACAATAAAAATAGGCATTAACATGTCAAGGTAATTTCATACCCATTTTTATCTCTGCAGCTTTTATTAAAATAGGATGAGTTGAACTTGCCATAAGGACCTTGTTCAGCCCCTTTCTTTGACGGGGTGATAACGCTTTTCCCAGTCTCCTTTGTTGTCGCCCTCTGGCACGGTCTTTTGATGGAGTCTATAAGCCAGGGGTAGCAAACCTCCGGCCCTCCAGCTGTGGTGGAACTACAAATCCCATGAGGCATTGCAAGATTCTCACAGCCACAGACATGACTCCCGAAGAGAGATGCATCATGGGATTTGTAGTTTCACCACAGCTGGAGGGCCGGAGGTTTGCTACCCCTGCTATAAGCTGTCATGCTGACCTATTATACAGGCATTGTCCGCTGAGGTCACCACCGGGAAACCCGCCCTTAGAAATGTCATGCAGATGTCGCTGGGGGGAGCGCATGTAGGCCAAAAGAGGCTGCATGAGATCATCAGCACACACAAACAACATAGAATGTAAAAAAAGATTAAAAGTGTTTTATCTAAAAAAACATGGCATTTGTTTGATATACAGTGCATTAGCAAACTCAATGACACCCAGTTAAGATTTACATCTACTTTAAAGAGGAACTACACCCACCTATGCTTCACAGCCAGGAAAGGTGCCATCTTAGCCTCTATTTGGTTTACAGTTGCCATGGTACTGTAGATATGATCAGCTAAGACATTAGCCATTTGAGGGCTTGAAAGTTCATTTGAGAGATGCAATAAGCACACTGACAACCTTGACAGTTGACATGCCTTAAAAGTAACTGTTTTGCGAGACAGTTAAATTGGCGGGTTAAGTTGCTCTTTAACATTAATTATAATGTGCTGAGTGTCATATTTACATAATAAATCAACTTCTAACAAAACTTAATCTATGCTAGAATGCATTAGGCTATATTTTACATCAATTGACAGGCTCCTTCCTCAGAAACTCAGTTTTGGTTGTACAAAAAAACATTTTTGGATTTCTTCAGCTTTGGAGCAAAAGGGTTTGAAGATCACTGAAGTCCAAGGACACTCTTAGGGCAGAAGACATTAGGTCCCTTACTCACCAGCAATCATTCCATACATAATAAGTTTTAAGTGGACATTCGTGAATCAGAATACTGAATAAAACAGTTGTGTATAACTATAACTTGAAGCAGAACTCCAAAAAATTCTACCTTATTTTTATAACTGCAATCAACATCCTCTACTCCTAAAATCTTGGTAATGGAACTCACCTATCCTATATCCTTTACAATACTGCTGGTATGCCCCTTTCTGGATAACTTCCTTTGAAGGGTTGACAACACTGCAAAATGGCATCCCAATTTGCAGCAGCATTGCCCCCCCCCCCCAAGCATCTCCCTATCTCCCTATGCGACAGCAAGATGATGTAGTCATGGCAGCGCTTTGCTGAGGGTAAAGTACCAACAACAGCTGCTCCAGTTCCTCATTGTCAAACCTGTAGTGCTATCAGGGAAGAGGGTGAATCTGGCTTTGACTAATATGCCTTGAGTAGCTACCCATTAGCCCTGCAGAAGGGAATAAAAAGGGGAAGCTGAGTGGTCATATGACTGCAAAAAAACCTACTAATAAAAAAACGACCAACTTTATATGTAAAAAAAATAGTATTAAGTACATGGATAGCAGTGTTGGACTAACCATGCAGAACATACAGTATCTCACAGAAGTGAGTACACCCTTCACATTTGTGTAAGTATTTTATTATATCATTTCATGTGACGACACAGAAGAAATGACACTTTGCTACAATGTAAAGTAATGAGTGTACAGCTTGTATATCAGTGTACATATGCTGTCCGCTCACAATAACCCAACACACAGCCATTAATATCTAAACCGCTGGCAACAAAAGTGAGTACACCCCTAAGTGAAAATGTCCAAATTGGGCCCAAAGTGTCAATATTTTGTATGGCCACCACAAAATATCCTCTCCCTAAAGACCTGAGACATATGTGTCATATAGAATTAAATAGTGGACCACAGACCTAAACATGCTAAGCAATGAAAAGTAGACTGCTGTCACTCATCTATCAAAATGTAGAAACTAAAGCTAAACTCTGATTGGCTGCCATGGACTACAGCTTTATCTCTCTTTGCTCCAGTTTTTCTACCTGATCCATAATGTATTCAGGCAGTTAATACGCCAGGCTGCCATTCAGCCCGAAGCATCAGGGAGGTCTGTATTTCCCAGTGAATTAAAATGCTAAAAATGAATTCCATCACCAAAATGGTAGCACACGTGTGGTTTGTATGATATGTTGGTTATTTTAAAAGAAAGGTGTACAGCTCAAATTCAATATCACCATTTATATCCACAAGAAAAGATTACCAACAATTAGTTCATATCCACAATTTTCCAAATATAGTAAAAACAATGTTTAAGTATATACAATATTGTGTAGGCAGCACAGTGATTTAGAACATTGTGGTGGATTGTTCAATTCCCTTCAGGAACACTATTTTTATGGAGAATCTAGGTTCTCACCCCCTTTGCATGCATTTTCTTCAGATGCTATGGTTTCCCCCAACAATCCAAAAACATAATGGTGGGTTTTCTGGCTTCCTCTCAGACTAAGTAAAGTAAAGTTTGTGAATGAGTGTCAGAGGAACACTATATTGCAAGCTTCTTTAGGAGCTTAGGGGCTGATATAAATACTTATAAAAACTTCACCTGAAGTTTTTTATTTTGGATGGAAGGAAATAGGATTCCATTGACTGTTTTATCTTTTTTCCTGCCCATGCAGCATGAAAACCTTTTACCTATCCATAGCCTTACTGGGAAATACCAGAGTTTAGCTGTGAGCTGAATTCCCTGTTTTCATCTCCAGAGGGCATTCTTTATGCCATTCTATGGGTAGTCGAATATGGGGACCATGATACCATGACTATGGGGTCAACAGCCCTCTAATGCAGCGGTCACCAACCAGTGGTCCACCAGAAAATGTTGGTGCCCCTCTGATTCCGTGCAGGCTGGGCCGTCATTGAAGTGGCACAGAGGCTATATATATACATATATATACACACACACACACCTATGAGAAAATATTTCTATATGAGGAAACAAAGAATATGAGAATATATAATATATATATATTTATAAAAAATCCATATTAGTGGTCCGCGGTATTTAAAATTATGAATTTAGTAATCCATGAGGTCCGAAAGGTTGGAGACCGCTGCCCTAGTGGACTCTACACTGCAATATATGGAAAAAATATTAAAAAGAGGGTAAGCAAAAGTAAGAAGTTCCGGGCAGAGGGAGATTTCCCTGCTAGAGTCATGGACAGTAATAAGGCTAAAAATAAAACTCTGCGTACTCCACTCAAAACTAAAACAAAATGGTCTTCAGTGGCATGCGGCTGTAACACATAGCAAGTTGGCATTCTAGAGATGGAGGATAACCACTAAAAATACTATATCAATGGAATCTGAATGTTTTCCACACTTCCTCCCACAATCCAAGAACATACTTATAGGCTAAGAGAATTAAACTTGCTCTCGTGCGGGCACAGAGGTCTTCTGTGTGCCTTAAAATGTTCTGAGTCAGCTTTAATATGAATTTATCAAGAGCAACGCTTTGACCTGCTTGGTTGCATATCTATTCTTCAATATGACCACAGGAATCATGATTGGATTCAGCTTTCTCTCTTAATAGGTGCACAAGACACGGTCTCACGTAAAAACATATTAGTGGTTGAGTTAATTAAATGTGGTTGTTTTAGGGCACGCTTAAATGCATTGCTAATTTGACTGCTGTAGTACTGATTTGCTACATTAAAAGACATATTTATAATATTATGATACCCTGGCCTAGATGCTAAAGCACCTTTAAATCCCACTTGTTCAAAATATTTGTCTCTCACAGTATTAATTGTTGGCTGAATATACATTTAGTTCTAAAATACTGCACAATGGTGTATATAATAACTGTATTGAATGTCTTACGGTATGTTAATTGGAAAGAATGGCAAGTGGTGCCAAGTATATTGTATGGCAAAAAAAACCTACATCTGTTTCACTGCAATAAAAAAAAAAGTACTAGTACTGAGAGAGAATAAAACAAGTAATATTCAAGAATAAAGAGATCATATAGATCCATAAATGTGGGGAGATCATTATAGGTGATCATCTCTTAAAATATGACAATTTTTCTTCCTACTTGAAACTACATTCTGTAATCGGGCTAATATGATAAAAAATGGGCACTGTATACTCACTTATACTGAGCTCTTGTTAAGGATAATGCCAGCAGTTTGAGAGGTGAAGATATGCATTAAGGTCAAACAAGGTTACTGTTACTGTAAAATACAAATATGCCTACATTGCTATCAAAAACCCCATAAAAGACAGGTCCTACAGGAATAAACTGAAATAAGATATCAATACATTTTATGGTAAAGGGAAAACAAGTTCCATTTTAAGAGTAATATTTTTTCAGTTTGAAACATCCATAAAAATATAAGTGAATTTAAAGCTCAAATACAGCTATTACCTTAGAATCAGGAGCATCCAGGGACCACCCAACTGCCTGATTTAAATGGTGGATACTGGTGTAATGGATATCAGTGTTCAAGCAGTAAACATCACCATTCATATTGCCTTGTCATTATGTATCACATAAATATCATTCTGCACTTATTTCAAATATAGTTTATTAGTAAGTGTGTTTAAAAATAAGCTTTTTACTGGCATAGAAAAAATAATACAACTATTATTATTACGACAGCTTATACACTAGTACAATTTTTTTTCCAGTAGCGAATAATCTTTGGTAAGTTTCCAATGTCGAAGGATGACCAACCATCATTGAAGAAAGAAACCAAAATCCTTTACAGTGATGGAGATACTTTGAAATATGGAATTCTATAGTTCAGTGTGTGGTATATCTTTGCAAAAACCTGTAAAAACAGACACAGCTCAAATTACAAGAAACACAACATATCATATGGCTTTAAGTAGTCATAGCTACGTAAACAGAATTTAGTAAGTTACTACCCTACTTTCATCACTGTATTGAAATAAATAATTATTTGATAAGGTAATATAGGATCAAAGGACATTCTGTGAACTGCAATTTTCAGGTCAAGTAGAATTGCCAAGTGAAAGTTTTCTGCTTTATAATGAATAATGATGACAGCAAAAGCAGAATTATAAATAATACAATGAAATGTACTGTAAGAGAAAATGCCATCTAATTTTCTTGCCAAGATCTAAGATCTTTTTATAAAGCACCACTAAATGAGTTCTCTCCAGTCCAAAGCTTTATTTTAAAATGTGACATGTCATATGTAACGGTCCTCAGTAGATTGCTTGCAACATATATTTGGATTAGAGCTGTAGATATAACAGTCTTGTGCTGATTACTAGAAAATAGTGCCCAATATTAGCCTTCCCATACTCTTCTTTCATCGAGCTGTGTGACAGGTCCACTGATCACGATGGATTATCATTTTTTATCTGGCCCACCATACATAATAAGCATTTGTGTATCTTGTGTTCTGTTCCTCACATTGTACCCAAATTGTAAGACCACACCTTCCCATAGAACAAACGCTCCTGTAATGTTAACATGGTACAACTCAGTCATCAGTCCAACTATGCAGCAAGGAGTACAAGTAAAGATTTGCTTTTTCAAATAGGCTACTATTAAACTACTCACTGTGTTTTAATTGGTTTTGAATGAGCAATTTTATTACATTAGTTTACATACATTTTGAGTGTATACTCATTTTATGTTGTTTAACATTTCGCGGCTAGAAAATTAATTTTCAAGATATCATCTTGGGCCAATCAGGTTTAGATTAAAGTTTTCTTTTACATAGGAAAGAGAAACACTTTTAACAGGAGGTGACAAACTGCAAGGTTCTAAAAACATAAGCATTGAATTATACGTGCAGTGATCTCGGTGAGTACAAAAAAAAACTAATTACAATCTCTGCATCTCAATGTGTGCTAAATACAAAATATTACCTAACATAATGTGTTCTTGCTAGAGTTTAAAAAAATATATATATTTAAGTAAGTGAAAGCTATGTGATGTGAATCCTGTGGCCTCAACAAGCTTGTGAAGTTACCAAAAGAAGTAAGCACCCCACAATGTTTATTAACTCTCTAATATGTCCAGCAAGCAGTGGTAACCTGCTGACGTTCAGACTCACCATAGTCCTAAAGAGGCAAGTAGGGACCTGTAGTTCAACAACATTTGGAAGGCCAGAGGTTTCCCAGGACTGTAGATGCAAAGTGTACACTACACCAATTGTTGTGTTGCCCAGATGGCAGGGGGGCTTCTACAGTAATGTATCATTATTTTTAGGACAGAGTAATAAAAAGGACAACTATTTCTAGTTCATATGTGAAAATATGCAAGTACATGGTATATCCTATTTATATAATTTTATCAAATGGTAAAATATATACTAAAATTATTATAATTATTATTTTAAAACAGCCTTAATACATGTGGGAACCAATCACAAATAATAAGGCTATAAGCAAGGCTAGCAATACATTTTTGTACAGTTTAATTAGGAGAAGCCATATGATAATAACAACAACAAAAATGCAACTCGATACTTATTCAGTTGAAATTACATTTTCAAGGAGAATTATTTGTTTCAAATCCACTTTTCCACACACTGTACACTGTTCAATAAAGGCTACTGTGCTTATTTTTGTTTTGTGTCTTTTATTTAACACCAATAACCTACTAACACCATACGGATATATTTTATACTGGCGTAAACAGCTACCTTTGGAGTCATCCTTATATGCCTCGGCCGAAATACAAAATGTATTCCTTAAGCGGTGTAAAAAAATAACATTCAAACACAATCTTTTTGTTAAACTCAATTAATAATAACAACTTGGTAATTAATAAATATTACTTAAAATAATTACCTGTGGGGAAGCTAAACCGAAAACAAAGAAAATGTTAAGATAAAGACAAGAATTCATTGTTTAAATCTAGCTCAGGCTTTTCGGCCTACACTGTGCAGGCATAAAAAAAAATAATTAAATCGAAAGTTAAGCATTGTGGTTAGAGGAGGATTCTTAAACATACCTGAAAATTAGACAGATATTGAATAAACTGTGATATCTTACTTGGAGAAAAAGATTATAAGTGATAAACATCTATCGATTAACACGTATCATTTTTTTTTCAAACTTCTGAATAAGCTTTGTGCTTCTGTGATGTGCTATTCAAAAGCAAGTATTTGAAAATCTGTGAGTTTACCTGCATGGTTCCATAGATGGAATACTGTATAGAAAAATGTCAAAACTACTATCAACTTCATTTACAACTTGGGCTGCATGAGAGGAGATCTATAAGCACATACTGTTAGGATTAAATATTTATTTAAAACCTCAGGGTTTTTTCTTTTACATACCAAGATCTCAAGCCTTCATTTTAAGATGTCATTGGTTCTAAAATCAATATTTTATCTTGGATACATAATGCATCCCCCCCCCTTAAAACAGACTGGCTCTATGTGGTGAAGCAAACTACACTGCCTGACTGCTGAACAATATAAAAGTGTGCTTGTTATTCGTTACAAAAAGACCAAATCGTCTAGAGTGCAATACGTTCTGTTATTTTTTTAGATCATTAATATTTTAAGCTATGCCACTTATTTAAAATGTGAATCACCCAGGGTGAAAGGACAGAAAGCTGTTATGGCTGGCATCTATTCCACAATAAATAAACCAAGAAAAAGGCAAATGGTGGAAGTTCTTCACATCGGCATCACTATTTACTGAATGGATTGTGATCGTTATTTAAAAAAAATACTTTTCTTTTAAACTGGATAAAAACAGTTTCCATTAGAGATAACCAGTAAATGTCTAAAGATCCACCAGAATGGCTATAGAATAAATGTCAACTTGACGTTTCACAACTAAACAAGCAATAAAAAATAATATCGGTAAAGGATAAGGCCTACGATTTCAGAGGTTTCCCAATGACTGAAAAAGCAGTTCTGACAATGAACTGTGATGCTATTTCAAACAGAAGAAAAAAAAAACACATGCAAGCCATAATGATTAGCATCACGCTACAGCAATTGAGTGTTACAATAGTAAACAAGTAATATAATTTTAAGCATTTCAGCGAAGGGGAGGGATTTCAGTCTGCTGGAACACATAGATGGCCCAATCTTTACAACTAACAGAGCTGGCATAGTATTGAAAAATATTCCGCAGTAATAGCGATATCATAAACAGTACCTGCTATCTCAGTGCACAGCTTGTAAGCGAAATTGGAAGCCTCCTGGGTAACAAGTGAAAGTATTTCTTCATCATTCTCCTCTACCACACGTTCACACTGCAAGAAATTAGATACCGTGTGTAGTCAACACAAAATAACACCAACTACTATATTACATTAATCAGATATTGGAGTCTTTTACAATCTACAATTTTATTTTATATCCAGAAATGCCAATATACTGAATGAATATACAAGACTATAACTACATATATATAATACAGAAAATTATTGGGATTAAATATAATATATAAATATGAAAAAAGATTAAATAGCTGCAATTTATTTTCTGATTAAGCAATACCAACAATTTTGAAAAACAAGTTTCATTTTTCTTATTTTAATAGAAAAAATAATTTTAACAAATGCAAAGTGTAAGGTAGTGAAACAACAGTCTAAAAATATTGAACACTACTACAAGACACTAAATAAATACATTCATTAATTAATAAAATTTTTATTTGTGGAAAAATATGTACCAAATTAATATTTAAATGTATTTTGAAAATAATTGTTATACATATACAATATTGCCAAATAAATAATACAATTGACAACTGATATTAAAACTTAGAGTGGCTGTTGATTTTTGTTAATTAAAAGGTGAAGCAAAATGCTGACAAAGTGTAAAAAACAAAACTAAATGCTAAAATGCTATATTTCATACAGTTGTATATGCTGGTACACTGCTGAAAAGCACTCATACACTTTAAAATACATATTAGCATGTCTTATGGATTATGGTGTTAAAAAGAAAATGAAAACAATAAAAAGAAACAGGCTGAACAACTTACGGCAAACTTTAAAGGACTGTCATCTCCAGGATTGAATTGGAAATTGTTGAAATCTACTGAAGGAAAGTCTTCATTCCCTCTGGGTGCAAACCTTTTGAATGACTTTTCCTTAGTTTTAGGGTCATAATATAGGCTATATTCATCCATTTTTTCACATATACTTTCCAAAACTTCTGTTAGGTATACTTCAGATTTCACTAGGGCAACCTTAAAATCAGAATTGTACTGCATAAAATTAAAGCACACTTACAAACATTATCTCAAGAAAAAAACCCTTAAAATATATACCCTTCAAAATGGCAATAACTGTCATTATATTACTTAGAAGATATAAATAGTTACATAGTTTCCATACTTCTTCTATGACTATGAGTTGTAGAAAGCCCTTTGCTTATAATAGTTGTTGTACGCCATCTCCAATGCAGCTGTTTTAATGCTTCCCAGGGGCTTTGTGTAGAAAATAATAGCTTACAAAATGTAACTTCTCCCAGGTTCTACTGTTTCAGCTTTATTTCATAACAGCTGGTCCATGTCTTTGTCTCGTTCGCTTTCCTCCTGAATTAAGCAAGAATTCAAGAAGCTTTTACACACTACCTACATACTTAGTGAGTGCCTCAACAGCAAATACTCAAAGGGTCAAAGAGCACCCAGTATTCTTGGTAACCAGCACAAAAAGCCCACTCCCCAGTCTAGACAGGTCAAGGTGCAAAATGGTCCTATCTCTGTTGCTTCTTCCGGATTGGGGGTGTGAAGTGAAGCCAAGTGCACAGTAAACAATACTGATGCATCTTTGGGCCTTTCGGAGGCTTTCTCTCCACCCTCTGCTGATCAAAGTAGGAAGTTTTCATGACAACCACAGTCAAAGGGGTCGAATCACAAATGAACTAGATTTCTGCAATGTTGATATATCCAGTCTCTATTGTCTCCTTTCAGACACAGTATGAACCCTTCCGGTCTCAATGACTACATTATAGAGGCACTTTCACATGTGTGCTTCATTTACACAAAGGGTTTCCTTGCTTCACCACCATCTGGACACAAATCAAATAAATACAGGCTGGAGAATTAAAATTTGTGGCTAGCTTTTATTGTTTCATTCATGCTCCATTTAAAATTCAGCCTTCTGGATGTGACATTTGTTTCTGAGCTAAGTAAAAAAAAAGACAAAGGAAAACTATATTGTTTGTAAGGCGCATTGCATTGAATTCACAGTTGGATTTTTTTTTTTAATCACAGAACAAAAATCGAAGCTGTGACAAATTTAATATAATTTGCTGTTGCAAAAAATATAGAAAAAAAAAACTATTTCACTGGTAATAATATGTCAGAATGCATTGTGCAGAAACATTTTATGGTGCTACAATACACTTATTAAACTTTCAGTAATGTTGGTAAATGCCAGACTGCAAGGTGGACACAATCTAGATTTGTTTGTTTTTACCCTTTCTAGGCTTAGTTGTGCACACTTTAACATTTAATGAAACTGGCAAATAAAAAGGCCAAATGCAAGGACCCGGCCACACATCAAACAAGCAGCAATAAATGGCTGCATTTAAAGCAGAAATTAGCTTGGGCAAGTTTGATGTGTGCCACTATCATTTTCAACCCATGCTATTTATCCACACAATTATACATAGCTGAAAAAAAGGCATTTTTAACACCTAAATGTAATGCTTGGACAGCTGATGAAACTTAAATCCATTGAAAAACATATGCAGACGGGGTCTGTCTGAGCTCTGCTGGCACCCATTGCAGAGGCTAAAACTGGCACCACCCACAGCTGCATCAGTCATCTGAGAATGCGGCATTGTTACTGTGAGTGACAGCAACAGCACACAAACCTTTGCTTCCAAACTCATATCACAATATACAAATTAAAGAACATTGCCCACTGCAAGTTAGGTCACACTGCCCAAGGCCGACCACACAGACAGCATAACTTAGGTGAGTTCTATGATAACTTTGATGTTCGTTTTTGGCTTATGGTCTTTCTAAAACGAAGATGAACAGACCCTCAGAAAATCCCTCCCTTCCCCTAAATTACACCTCTACTGTTTAATGCCTAGTGGGTATTGTCTACGAGGCTGTAAAGGAAAGCACTTGGTTTTCTCTGCTCTTTGGAGATACAAAAAATGAAAGCATAAACTTTCGAACCACTAACATCTTTTGCTATGTAAAAGTCAATCTCCGACAGACCACTGATATGACTGTTTGCATTCAGTGAAAGGCATCTGCATTGTATGACAGTTGTTTATTAGGAAATGATCAGACAATACAGAGATCTATGAAAACATGAGCAGTCTCCAACACACATTTTACGATCCAGCCATGAATGAAGACGTATTAACTGTGCCATCGGGGTTATCACTGTGGTACAATGTAAAATTGATAGAGAATATTTGGCCTGGAGAGTAAATCGCAGTGTCCTGAGTTCAGCAGCTGTGACTGTTACCTGCACAATTTCTGACGTGTCAAAACAGCTATCCTAAGCATAGTTTGTGTATATGCTGCATGTAAGCTAAGGATGTTTTGTCTTAAAATGTCTGTAAACTCTAACAATTAACTTTTATTTGTTTGCTTCCTTTTGGTCTGTTAAATATACCATTCAAAGTGTTTTGATATATCCTCTCGAGAAAAGTATAAAAAAAACTGGTTGACCTTACCACCTCTCAACTTCCTGCGGTGAGCTGACAACGCTGCCTCAGCTGCACTGAAATCTCAACTAGTGTTATCAGTCCTGCCCATTTCACTTCTGTGGACGATGGAACACCTCTTCCCCAATGTTATTGAGATAGGGAAAGGGGGAGGTGTCTTGTAGTCAAAATCAGAAGCAGGCTGCCTAAGGTGACAACACTGATCCTCTATAGATACAGTACATTGAGTGAGCATAGTCATCCAAGGACAGGAAATTTATTACTGGCAGGATCACCAAGTGAAATAAAAGCCCACATCTAAGCAATGGTAAGTTTGGGTTGAGATATACTTTAATGTAAAAAAACCCAGAACAAAACAATAAAGAATATGCTAAAAATGTACAAATGTTGCTTCAAAGACAAAAATTGTTATACAATTACATTGCCAACTGAATCTAAACTCCACGGAAACATCTAAATACACAGATGAAATACATGTTATACTGTTTTCCCTTCCAATGTATTTGTATGTTTTATCAGTCTTGTGATTCAGACATTGATAGACAACATAGTCCTGGACCTCCATTGCAGTTAAGCAGCCAAATCTGGTCCAAGACACACCCTAGTCTGCTGTCTGCTGTTGAATTAATTATTGTGTTCATCCCTCCTGCAAGCATATTTACAATGCTAGGCTGACAATGCTGTACCACAGCAAACCTTGTTTGGCTCCTGATGCCTCCCTCTCTCTTCCAATCCTAAGGTTGATTTACTAAAAGCATATAGGCTGTTCACATTCCAAGGGAATTTTCCTGTAGCTTAGTAAATGAGGTGAAGCTCTGCTGCCTTTCATCATCCAATCATGCGAAGGCAATTTTTTTTTTTTTCCCTTGAACAAGGTTAGGTGTTTAAAAAAAAAATGTTTTACCTCATTCACTAACCTAAGGGAAGATCTCCTAGCAAATGACATATTCCCTTGCAAAGTGAACATCCTTCTTGCCTTTGGTAAATAACCCCCCCCCCCCTTTTTTGTACAAAGGATTACAGTTAGCTGATACAAACACATTCAGATATTTAAACTAGCTGCTCTAAAAAATGCATTTCAACATTTTTCAATGAATTAGTTTTTGCATTAATCAGTGCATTCAGTATCCACCTGAAATTCGCATATGGTAAAAAAAAAAGTTTATATTCTATTTGTGCCAATTACTAAAAACAATATACACTGGCAGTAACCTAGACTGTCATGTGCAGAACCGATGCAAAGAGCATGGGATCATTGTACAGTTAGCTCTTTCCCAGAATGTAGATAGGGAAGAGAAGTAGAGATTTTGCTGAATTTTAGATAATGGTAAAGTCAGTAAAAGCAAGGATGTTGGAAGGGTTTTCCCAAGAATGGGTGTCCTTCCTATACCATTGTGCACAAAGGTGATTATCTTTTAGCAACTCTGTTAATATAGCCCCTGTGGTAACATGGTGCTTCTATTAAAAGTTCCTTATGGTCATCAAAAACATTTGATGAACACTGCTCTTTTGTCACATGACCTCTGTGATAAGCTGTTACATGACCCATCTTGTGAAATAGACCCACTTATATGGAACCTCTGAAAAACATGCGCTTATTCTGGATGTTGGCCCTATCTGATCACCACCTTCATTTCTTTAAGTATAACTGAAACATGGTGTTAACTGTAGACAATTGATTGGAATATAGAGAGGCCATCAGTAAGAGAGGATGTATTCATACTCAGAAAACTCTGCAAAGTCATGTGTCATGAGTACATCCTGTATTAAATATTTATCTGTAAATATAAACATTAATAAAAATTATAAGACTTTACTTTGACAACTTGTTAACTTTTACAATTAAAATACATTCATCTCCATGGAGATAAATGTGAGAGCCAACAAGGTAGCATATCCTGAAATTTGCATTCCTATAGCAGTCATTGAGCAAGGCGATGACTGCACTTTCTGAAGTACAGATAATGGTTAGATGATGTAATTGATTAGCATATAAGCTAATCACTTTTAAAACAGTTGTTACAGAATCCTTGACAACCTCTCATTCAGTTCAAGTTCCTCTGGCACCCAATGCAAAGATGTCAAAATGCTAACTCCCCCAAACTGAGATGAATGGAGCTTGCACATACAGGTGAAACTCAAATAATTAGAATATCGTGCAAAGTTCATTTATTTCACTAATGCAACTTAAAAGGTGAAACTAATATATGAGATAGACTCATTACATGCAGAGCAAGATAATTCAAGCCGTGATTTGTCATAATTGTGATGATTATGGCTTACAGCTCATGAAAACCCCAAGAACCCCAAATCCACAACCTCAAAAAAGTAGATTATTACATGCAATCAATAAAACAAAGATTGTACATAGAACAATACCGGACCTCTGAAAAGTACAAGCATGCATATGTACTCAGTACTTGGTTTGGGCCCCTTTTGCAGCACTTACTGCAATTACTTTTGCACGATATTCTAATTATTCGAGTTTCACCTGTACAGTAGTTGGGCCAGTGCAGGCTATAAAAAAAATGACAGCCGTTATCCACCGCTCCTAGGGTGTTACCAACTCTGGTCCAAAGACAACCAAGCGGGATGGGGGGTATTAGTGGTGCTGCAACATGGTTAAAGCAGTGTGATTTAATAATAAAGAATATTATTGTTATTGAAGCATTTCCCCCCCCCCCCCCCTAAAAAACCCAAAACAATTACAGATGAAAAAGGGAAGGGACTACGTTTTTAAGTCTATACAACACAAACAAGGGTACAGCTGTAGCTTTAATAAATGAATGATGAACAGGACTGGGCTGTCACACTGACAGCTTAGCCCTGCACATTACACTGGGAAAGATGCTCCAGTGTAATCAGTGGAACTTTGCTGTCAATTTGGCAGCTAGTTTACTGTGTTCTGTTTATCAAGGTAAGTAAAGCACTCCTGATACAGCAAGGCTTCACTGATTACTTACTTATGGGTGCCTCTCATGCCTTGGTCTGGCCCTGCTCTTATTGCAACAGTAGCTGAGGAGCAGTGCTATGTACAGTTACTGTATCCCTAAATATTTATTGGGAAACAGATGAAAAATGCTTCTTAATGTATGCAGATGTACTGCTTCTACATTTCATGTGATCATTCAGGGCCAATCAAGAGTGTATGTTGGGAAAGTTAACCCTACAGGAAAAAACACTAGTCCTACAGGACAAGTCTCAGTTCACATTCTCATTAATACGCATTCATATTAATGCTTGTGTCAGAGTGGCTTAAAGCAGACAAAAAAACAATATACAGTGTAACATTTTTAATTGTATGTTGTGCAAGTGAAGGCTCTTGTTTAACCACCTCCAGGTCCCGTATGTGATAGCAATAAAGTTTAGTGAAAAAAGAAAAAAGGGAAAAAAAATTTAAGTTCCACCCAAATTTAAAGTTACACCATAAAAAAGAATAAAAAAACTAATTTTTTTTTTAAAGTTCCCACCCATACATACACGCATGCAAACATGCGTCGGGGGCGCATACGTGCAAAAAAGACGATTGCGCCCATTACGCCGCACATGTTACATATCGCCGTGAACGTCGGAGTGAGAACAATAAGTCTAGGGCCATCAATCACTGATAACACTAAACTGATGAGCGGGAAAAGCTTTTAAAGCGCCGCCCATGGCCAATTTTGGGTATGGTAGTTTTCTGCGATTTCGCGGGTGCGCGCAATTTTAAAGCTTGACATGTTTGGTGTCTATTTACCTGACGTGACCCGATCTTTTATATTTTACCAAAAAACTGGGTAATAATAAATGTTTCCTAACATAATGTAAAAAAAACTTTTTTTCCCCCAAAATTTTCTGTAATTTTTCCTAATTATAGTAAAAAATAAAACCCCCAGTGGCGATTAAATACCACCAAAATACAGCCCTATCTGTCCCCAAAAAATGGTATAAAATTCATTTCAGTACAGCGTTGCATGACGGAATAAACGTCAGTCAAAGTACCGCAGCGCTGAATAATGAAAAATTTCCTGGCCAGGAAGGGGGTCAAAACACCTGGTCTTGAAGTGGTTAAAGAGTGTAGTCCAATAGAGAATAAGTCCACCCCCGCCCCCCAAAAAAAAAAAACAACTTGAAAAATCTCTGAATGAAACAAATGACCTTGCATAAAACTTTCACAACAAGATTTAGGTACTGGGTTATTTTAAAGACAAAAAGTAACAGAACTGTATCAGTCCTTGGCAGGCAAACTTCAATTAGTATGAAGCAGTTAAGGATAGGGGATTCCAAAAAAACTATTTTCTCATTGGGTGGTATGCTTCAAAAAGAAATCACAGTTGTTGCGATTATTAATTTGAAAGTACAGTTGTGTTGAGAAATATGGCATCCGTCTCCAGATTAGTTATCTAGAGTACAAGGATTCTATTAAGCTTTTACCGGATTCAGTTTTGAGGATACTGAGCTTGGTCATACCAAAAGTTCTGATCAAGTGTTGCTAAACACGAGTCTAACTGTACTAAAATCACATGACTAGTCCGGTAATCACATGTTCTAGTTCTGTCAACAAATGCACTATACGCCTAAAGACATTGCGAGGGATGGTTGTAACTTGGCGTCAAATTCTGCACATATGTATGAGAAAAGCAATGTGCCAATCACAGGAGAATTCTCAGAAATCCTGATTACGGCTTCCATGGTTGCATGGAGAGAAAAAAAAACACTTTGTTATGAAAACATGGCTGGTTGTAGATTGCAAAGAATATTGTCTAAATAAAAATAATTGACAAAAAGGCAAATATACAGCTTACATGATTGGAGTTGGCTGATTTCTTCTAAATAAGGCCCACAGTGTAAAAACCAAGCCACTAGTGGCAGGCCCCCCTGCATAATACTGAATGCACTAGAGGCCTGCCATGTCTTTTACCATTGCAAAGTATACTCCATATAACAAAAGAAAAGCTGCTGTCTTGACTTGCACTGTTTCAAGAAAATGCAAAACAAATAGTTCCTAGCCCAAAAATGTCAACAGCTTTTAATGAAAACACACATATTTGGAACCCTGTCCTGGAATGAGACTGTATTTATTTTAACAACTTTATCATGAGATTATGTAGCCTTAAAAAAATGAATATTTAACCACATATGAATAATGGGGAAAATCCCTTTTGCTCTCCTTACATAACATTAACTGGAAATAAAGACACATATTTTTTATCTTGATGGACACAGAAAAAACAGAATATGTTTTGTTTATTAAGGATTACCTGCAGATGTTATACTCTGTAGGACTGATGTATGGAAAAGTGTGCAATTAAGAACATTTCTTGTTGCCTGTAGCAACCAATAAGCTTTCAAATGTCTCTTCTGCAGTACAAGTTTAAATTTCAAACAAAGCTTTGATTAGTTGTTAAGGGCAACAAGAACCTTTTTTGTTAACACACATCTTCTGCATCAACCGATATGTGGTTCACACTAATATCCAAGAACAGAAATAGATATTCTAATAATATCTTTGTTTATCTACATTCAAAATTTAGTTTGGTAACAAACCAAAAATTCCACCAATTTTAAATACTGCTCACAATTTGAGGTATACTTGGAAAGCAGTGCATGCTAACCTTAGGGAACAAATACAATACATTATTTCTAGACATTCCAATGACATTAAAAGACTGTTTGTTAACAAACAAAAACACTTAAGGGGCCGAATGAGCACTTCCAAAATACTATTGGTTTTAGTGGATGTTCTAACAGCATTTCAGGGCATGGTAACCTTTGAAATTGTTGGAGCACCACTGGGGTTACAAGTACAAGTGACCAGAACACTTCCTACAGTGAATAGAACTAAATTCCTTTTGTCTTTGCTTTGCTGCCTATTTTACAGCTGTGCTAAATATAATGGCTTTCTGTCAACCTGTGTAATATAATAATATAATACAATGAATCATATAAAAACCCAAAATATATATAAATATATATTTTGCATTTTAAAAATAACAGAAAATCTATAGATAATATTAGCATATTACCATAATACCATTGTTCATAATTAGTTAGCAAGTTTATTAATGCTGGAAATGAAGATTATAAAATATAAAAAGTTGCAACAAGATATATATTTTCCAGAAATATAAATACACATATAGGGATAGAAAAAATAAAATACATATAAAAATTGTAAAATACATATTGAAAACCACAAATGATAACACTGATATATTTGAAAATTAGAAAAAAACTGTTAATTATATTAGATTACCCATTTATTCCAAAATTAAATTATTATTTTTTTAGAAAAAATTACTTTCCTATTCTATGCTTTAAAAATGCATATGAATGCATCACCTTCAGATACCTTTATGGAAAAGCTACTTAAGGAATACAATGCAAGAGCAATTGATAGTAGCAGCTCAAATATCCAATTAATGTAAAACACTTTTTAAAGTGATGGAGAACAGTGGATATTTTGGAAAAGAAGCAAACTAATAAGTTCTTTTTAAAGCATTTAAGAGTATGAGATTTTGAATAGTGCTTGTCAATGAACAATTTCCTATTGTAATTATACCGGAGACAAGACCTTCCACCCAGAACAGACTTTGAGAGATACCAGGCTCATTAGAATATCAATGTGGAAGGGGCCATCATTGTGGCAGCAGAAATTCCTTTTGACCAAAGTCAAAACCATTATCTCTATTTAGAGGATAAGGACATTTATTACAGATACATTTCACAGTTGCTCTGTATATACTGGCCCGCTTCATTTAATTGATGTGTTTCTAACCAACTAGGAAGAGATAGGAATACATTCAGTTATAGACAGCAAGGATATTAGCACATTTTATTGCAAAATCTTACCTGCTTCTTCTCTGTAGATACTGACATACAGTAAGTTTGACAGTACATATGCTGAAGTAAATGTGGGCACACTGGTAGACTTTTATCATAATCAGGTAATCCCAATGTTGAAAACATGGTACCCCCTTCATCCATCTAGACGCACAGCACTATTAGCATGCATTCTGGAAACAAAAAATGTCTCTCTGCGGGAAACCTAAGAATGTTGTTGGGGATGCCTCATTCCATGCATCAGGTTGTCTGTATTGTGATGTTTATTTTAATAGCTGGCAAGTTAGAATTCTGAGGAAATCAATTTTATTAGAATACTGTTGCCATGGTTGCACAGAAGAGGTTTTTTTCCCCCAAAGTTGTAGAAATCACAGCTAGCTCAGGTTGAAATAGAAAGATCATTTATAAAAACATTACTAATAATAACATCAATAGGAATATTCCAACTAGATATGTTATGTTCATGTTTAAGAAAACTGAAGCTTTTCTTTGGTTGAAACCTCATTTATTAGTGGCTAATTTTTTAAATTAAAACCTAATTGTAACTTAAAGTGACATTAAACCCTCAGATTTTTTAACATAAAACAAAACTGTAATGTGTGCCTTACTGTAAGGTCTTGTTCACACCTAGGCGTATTGCATATGCGCGTCTGTCGCGCGACCGTTTTTTAACGCGATTCGCGGTAAAAAAGTTGCGCGACCGTCGCGCGTTTCCGAAGGCTACTTGGCTGTATCCCAATGGAAACGCGCAACAAAACGGCCCAAAGTAGTACCTGTACCTTTTCAGGCGTGGGCCGTTTTGTAGCGCGTTAGGGACGGGCGGAAATACGCCAAGGTGGGAACGAGACCATTGAATACAATGGGATTTATATTTTTGAGCGTTTTGTAGAGCGTTCGTCGAGCTTAGAACGCGCTACAAAACGTTCAGGTGTGAACGAGGGCTAATCCATGGTTGTTTCCCTTCTCTTTGCTGCTCTTCCTTTTAAATCTGTATCTGTTCTCATGCTGGGCAGAACTTCTGTTTTGCAGCAGACTGCCTTGTCTCTGGAATTTATACATGGTGTCTGTGTGAAGGTTCAAAACCTGAGCCAGCACTACAGGAAGAGGCACTCAGCTGCAAAGGGAAGTTCTCCCCCAGCATTAGAACAGATACAGATTTAAAAGGAAGAGCAGCAAAGAGAAGGGAAACTACCATGGATTACAGTAAGGCACACATTACAGTATTGGTTTATGTTAAAAAAATCTGAGGGTTTAATGTCACTTTAACAGCATATACTTTACACAAATGTGCATATACTTTACACAAATGAAGGGTGCAAAAAATGCATGTAAAGACCGCTGTGCTCTGTGTGAGAGCAGCGCTTTGTCTCCAGTGGTCTGGCACACTCCCCGTCCACAGTCACAACCAGTGCGCTCCAGTCAGCCTCATTCATGCTCCCAGCTCAGCTTTAATGATTGAAGAGCCAATCCTTATCCCGAAATTACGGATCTGACGGGCCGACTTCCCTTACCTACATTGTTCTAACATGCCAGAGGCTGTTCACCTTGTGCTGGCTGCATGTCAGGCCGCTGGAAATAGATTGCTGCTCTCACACAGAGCAAAATGGTCTTTAGCTGCTCCCAGGGAAAGGGATTTGGGAATGGGCTTGAGTGCAATTGCAGAAAAAAATTAAGACCTTAAAGGCATATTTGTATGCACCATCAGTTTGTGTAATACATTTACTATGAAGTTACAATCGATATTCAACATGGAACATCGGAGCCTTAACAGGGTAAGGTAGACATTTTTGGCCAATTCAGTATTGTTCATTCTCTTGGTAAAGAGATATGTGGGCAGGGCACATTACAGCCAATGTAGACATAACCCAGCTCTCAGTGCAAAGAACAGATGCATTTTTAGAGTGAAGAAGGGTTTTCTAAAATTCTGATTGTTCCGATTTGAATGTTTATATTGGACAGAATGGTCAAGGTAAAGGGTACATATTATGATATGAGGGTTAATTTGCAAATGTTCCAAGTGCCAAAGCATTCTTCTTTAAACAACCTCATGTGCTATTTAGGGCCCTGGTGCCCTACATGTGACCAGCATAAAGCAAGCACTCTGTGTGCTGCACACCATGTCCTGGGCACGGTCAGCTCCATGTTGGGCACCTGTGCTCTAGGATATCCTTTGCTTTGGTTAGTGTGTTGTGTCTGTGCTGTGCTGGTGGCTACCTGCACTCTACCATAGTTTTTAGGGTGGCAGCAGGGTTCCAGGTGCTTAAATGCTCTCTGTGTTCCAGCACCTGGCACTGAAAAAACACCTGTAGTACTGTCAGGTGTAGAGATCTCCACCCGGCAGGATTAGTATAGTCGCAGCCAGTTTTTTTTTTTGGGGGGGGGGGGAGGGGGTGAATGATAAGGTAAGGGGAATTAACAACATTGCCACTGACCACCAATTGAGGGAGTGGGTTAACAGCACTGTCACTGACCAGCAATGTAAGATGGGGGGGTCAACAACACTTACCAGCAATGCAAGGGGGTGCTGCTGACCACCAGTGATGAGTAAGGGGGTAATAGTTCTTCCACTGACCAGCAATGCAAGGGCATGTTAAAAGCACTGCAACTAACCAACAATGTGAGGTGTGTGTGTGTTGTGGGGTTTATAGTACTTCTACTGACACCAATGCTGGGGGTTATTTTTGTGGCTACGGATACAAATGCAGAGGGTTATTATTGCAATTACTGACACCAATGCTGTGGGTTATTGTTGTGGCCACTGACACCAATGCTGGGGGTTATTTTTGTGGCTACGGATACAAATGCAGAGGGTTATTATTGCAATTACTGACACCAATGCTGTGGGTTATTGTTGTGGCCACTGACACCAATGCTGGGGGTTATTTTTGTGGCTACGGATACAAATGCTGAGGGTTATTATTGCAATTACTGACACCAATTCTGTGGGTTATTGTTGTGGCCACTGACACCAAGGCTGGGGGTTATTTTTGCTGCCACTGTCGTCAATTGGGGAGTTATTGCAGCATCCACTGACACATGCTGGGGGTTACTATTGCGGTAATTGACACCAATTTGTGGGGTTATTATTGTGCCCACTGATACCAATGCTGGGAGATACTATTGCACACTGAAAACATCAATAGGGCTTATTTTGCTACTACTTTCTCTTCAGTGTGTGTAACAGTACACTGCAAAAAATGCAGCAGGACCAAAATTTTCAATACGTTACAGTCGATTAATTTTCAATACCTAACTCAATGCAATGCACCTCTACGCACAAAACATATAGACCTCTGGGAGTGTTGGCCGCACTTGAGGCCCTCTATAATTGTCAAGTTGACCACGACTGATTTAGGTTATATTAGTGTACACCACAGGCGGTGAATAGAGGTCCCAGGCTTATCTCTGTACTCACAATAAGAATAATCAGGAACTGGAAGCATCCTTCCAGATGAGCTGATCAGCTTTTTTCTGGCTTTGTTGTGCCAAGGTTATCTGTCGCAATTAACGCCAGTGTATTCCCAGTCAGATTTCTGTGTGAAGGTGTCACAATAGTCCATCCATAGTAAGCCATCAGATGTTTATCTTGCTCTGCTTGTGGTCAATTTAATAAGGTATGGAACAAACTACCCAATATCAGCAGATCTTAAAGAGTCACCCAAAATAAAATAGATATATTATTGGATAGTGCTACAGATAACATTCTCATCTATGGTACGTAGGTAGAAACTCACAGACCTGAACAGAAATTGATATACTTGACATGTTTGTAACTTTGCTGTGCAATCTATTGCTCTCTGTAAGCTGACACTGGAGACAAAAGAAGGCATCAAACACATATTTGACCATTTTCTCCCTTGGCATTACTGGAGAGAAAATGTTCTATGCTGGAGAAAATTGATCCCTATAATGCCAACCTAGTTTTTATATATATATATATATATTGCCTTCTAATGATATCCAGAAACATTTACATATTTATTAATGCTAATTATATCAACAAACATGTCCATGATATTGGGGTTGATTTACAAAAAACAGATAAACTGTCCACTTTGCAAGGGAATTGCAGGGGAAGTTTAGCTTGGTGCACACAATTTATCACGCAGAGTGATAGAGGGATGGGCTGCTGCATACTGCCCAATCACTAGGCTAGGGGCAGAAAGGTGACCTAACTTTATTGCTTAACTGGGGAAGAGAAAAATCAGGTCACCAGCTTGCCTTTACTTTCCAAGGGATTATAAGGTTTGAACCAAGATTCATCCAATTCAAGGGACACTTTTGGCACTCTGCCACTAAGTATTGCCCTAATTGACTGATGGGCTGCATTCACGTTAACATGTATTAGCATAGGGGGTAGTAGTTTCAGGGACATGGGATGGCGATAACGAGAAGTAGAGATCCTAAATGCAATTGATAAAACAACAATGTTTTATTCTAGTATTCAACTTCAAGCAATCAATGCAACAATTTGAAAGCTACATTGTTATTGTATATGTAACTTAAATATTACCTCGATAATTGGGCAAAGACAAAGCTAAATTCTAAATTGATTTCTCACCTGAGAAGTGGTTTAGAATAATCCTACCTTCACATGCATTTAACCTTTTTGCTAGCCAGAATTCCCAAACTTTGAGCTGCATGTTCACATTATAGCCTTAGTAGCTAACTACCATGTTTATTAATAAAGGGGAATATTTTGTGCACAAAATCCTTAGGTTCCTGTGTTACAATTGTTCAAACCCTTAGCAGTGAGAGTTTCATACAATTGTGGGGAAGTCCTACCTAGCACAAGACAATACCACTGATTATTTGTAGATTTTTACAATTTCACATTAAAACATTTCAGTCCTGCTGTCTACCTGCTGAATAGGGACATGCACTACTGGCAGTACACGTTCCACACTTTGGAATCACTGTTCTAAGCCAGCTTGCAATGTCATGTCAACCCTATAACACATTGTAAAAACCTGACAACTAGGAAAAATATATTATATTTAGACTGTCTGAAATATGTTTTTATTTTGATATCAAGTTATCATAAAAAATAATGCAGTCAATGAGCTGCTACGAAAAGTAGAAATTAACCACCCGTTATGGTTCCATGAAGATGTTCACTTCCCAATTAAACATAGTTAAAAGTCAATATTTAGGAGCTGCAATTCAAAACTTAAATGCTGTAGGCTAGAACAGGAGGAAGATGAAAACACAGTAACACTAAAGGGATGATGAATCCCATAATTAGCTATTATGTTAATTGAATCCACAGCGATTTTGTTGGGTGAGATTTCTTCATATAATATGCAAATGGCTTCTAAAGGTTTCGTTTATTAGACAATATAATTAGAAATCGTCTAAGGCGGAGAATTTTAATGAGGCAGAATAAAAGGTTTGATGTGAGTAATAGGGAACGTGAAGAACATCTGGGTTCAATCAATAAGCTGCGACTTATATAGGCGTGGTGGGTTTGATACACCTATAGATATGGAAATCCAGTTGCCTAAACTGGAGTACAAACATACAGCTTAAAAGCCTTGAGAAATGCTCTTCAATCTCCTCGTTCAAGTCATTTATCGATTCATTTGAAGGAAGCCAGTTTTTTTTTTTTTACAGGCTGGAAGTTGAGTGGATAAAGTACGCTTGGCTTTCAACAACTTCAAGCTCCCATGAGCAACTAGTTTGATCACAGCATCGCAAAATTACTAAATTAATTAAAAACCAGTGCTGGAGATCATTAAGAATGTGGATATTTGAGAAATAAATTGCCATACAATGTGCAAACACCATTACAGAAGTAACCCTTTTAATTCTGTACAGGGGCTGTCACCCCATGCAGCGTGCAGACCCCAAGGCGGACTTAGGGTTAACAAAGAAGCTTCTAAACTAGCGGTGCACAGTGCTCTGTATGCTGAATATCCCACTGGCTGGGAACTGATTAAGAAAATGTTCAATTAAAAGGAGTAATATGTTTATGTCTGCCAGATAAATGCTTGCATCATCTCTTATTTTGTAATCGACTCACCCGTGCTCAGAGTAAGAGTCTTAACATTTTAATTTTAAAGTCATATCCAATTAGAGAATTACAGGCATACAACCTCTCCAGAATATCGCAGATGAAATTCAGCAAGAACATTTGATTACGTGAAAGGAAAACAAAAATGAAAGTGAACTTATAATTTAGTTATCACGAAATTGTCATGAAAAGCACTCTCCTTATTTAATCAACGGGATTAAAAGATGCTGAAGAACCAAAGCAAATTGTTTCTAATGTATTCACATTTCCATGTTAAGTTACTTTATTAGCAGAACGTTACTAGATGAAGAAGTGAAGGAATCAAGCTCAAGCAAAATGATCAGGTTGGCAGAGTGGCTAGGCAGTTAGCACTTTGGCTTCCCAGTGCTCTGGTCCTGTGTTCAGTTCCCAGTAGATGCAGTAACTGGTTATCAACTACAACTGACACTAGGGCCGGTACAACCCTTGTAGGGAGATTAAATAAACAGTTTATCCAGTCCATGTTGGGGACATGGATTAATGGTGTATGTATTTTGTAAAGTATCGCAGAGTATGTTGGTGCTAAAAAAAATAAAGCAAAATTATCATATACAATTTATCACACTTTCCAGTTGTCAAAAATAAGCAAAATAATCTGCAAGGATAGCAGAAATGTACATGAAGTTAAAAAAAAAAAACTGATTTGGGAAATACTGATCAAAAAGGTCGTTCATGTGATAAAGGAGCACTTTATTTAAAGCAGCTATAGGACAATGTCTAACAATGTAATATTTGTTTTAATGTGCAACCAGTGCATTGGTGTAGAAGTGTCTTCAATACCAAAAATCAGTTTTAGCCTGAAGAGTGTTAGAACATTTTCAAAGCCACAAAATATTTCTGCAGATAGAGTTCCTGTATATAAAATACCCAGAGCAATGGCAGATTTAAATTTATGTCACTCTTAAGTGGTCTCATGTCAGAAGCCAGTGCAGGAAGAACAGCCATATGGCAGATAGACAATAGAAAATTGTTTGATTACCAAAAGTTTGTCCAATTCCTAAAGAATACCTTGAACCCTGGAAAAGATAATTGCATCTGAAAGCAAACCTGTGCCCCTGACAGTTAAATGAAAAAATATATATTTATTAAAAAATAAATAAAAATAAAATATAAAAAAAGTAAAAAGGTTAGAAAAGGTAATTGGATCTGAAAGCAAACCAGTGGTTTCTTCTAGTACAGTCAAGCAGCCCCAAAACCACAAAGCAGGTACCTCTAGTTACCTGCACAGGCCTTTAGTTTATATTCTGAGTGCCCCTGGATCCCACAAACTGCCACAAGGGTTAGGAAGTTTGTGCTCTGGCTCATTCCCTACCTTTTGGATGGTGAGGCCTCCCATCACTGTTAGTGGCCATAAGGGAGGCATTAGAAGGGGCCAGCTAGAAGAATAAAGCTGTCAGCGGTCAGTGTCACAGGAGGCTGAGCTCTGCTCCCGCACCACCTCACTCGGCCTCCCTTGACAACAAATCAGGATGGATAGTGGTGCAGGGAGGAGACAGCTGTTAGCTGTCACAGGAGGCCAAGCCGACGGTGCAGGGGAGAAGTCAGCTGTCAGCCGTGAACTCTCCTACTGCGCCAACTGCTCAGTCTCTTGTGACAGCCATGGAGAGCAGTTACAAGCACTCAAACAATCAGCTGATTGCTTGTAAATAATTGAGGACATAGTATGTTTACTCTGTCCCCAATTATGAATGAACAGGAAGTGCTCTACATCACTTCCTATTTATTCATGATTGTGGACATAGTAACTGATACTATGTCCTCAGTTTATGAATGGACGGGAGCACGCAGTATAGAGGCTTCCTGTTCAATCATAACAGGGGCCTCAGAAAAAGAGATTGTGTCCTCAATCTCTTTTTGTGTTTCAAAAGGGAAATATCAGGGGTCTGTTTAGACCCCTGATATTTCCCCGGAGCCCCTGACAGTAAAAGGAAAAAAAATATATTTATTAAAAAATAAATAAAAATAAAATATTAAAAAAAGTAAAAAGGTTAGAAAAAAATAATTTTCGGTTTCGGTTTCAGCCTGACAAATTTTGTATTTTCGGTCTCAAAATTCCATTTTGGTGCACCTCTACATTGAACCATTAATGCTATAAAGAGTGTAAGTGGTATTTATACAGCTAAGCAGGCAACACACAGAGAAAGCTTGATGGAACAGATGTAGCTTGCATAATGTTTTGCCCTGATGCTCCTAACTGACCTTCTGCAGCAACATAGTTTGTAAACAGAACTTAATGTAAGCCAGTAGCGCTCACCAGGTGGTCCAAGGACAGCAACTAAACAGTAGTTGCTTAACTTTCAGAGATTACCAAGGTTGTGAGGACAATATGGCATCAGTATACAGGTTTGCTGTTGTGTTATCAATGAGCAAATTTATTATCACTTAAAGTGACATTAAAAGGTAAAAAAAAAATGTCCCCCCCTTTCTGCTGTAAACACTTACCTTATGCCTCTTGCTGCGATCATCTTCTTCCTTCCACTCATTTCAGACAGTCCCTCCAGCGCTGGTGTCGGTCCGTGATCGACCGCAGACTCCTTGTGTCCCAAAGTGTCTGTCTGATGTGTGCGCTCCCGGCTGACTTGCTGCATCCATTAGGCTTCAGTGTCTGTTTTCTCCCCTCTACTGCGCATGTACCCACACAGTTCTTCTTCACAGCCGTTCGGGATCCAGAAGTGCTTCAGCCAGGGGCAAGCGGCAATGGAACAGGTAAGTAATTAGGTATTTCACTAATTACGTCGGGATCCGCTCCAGGTGCGGCGTCTCAGTATACCGGGAGCTGCAGCTCGCGGTATACTGAGCTTAGGGTAACGGGAGGACGCTAGTTTGTGTCCTCCCGTTAGCCTAAGGAGAACTATGGGGAAAATCACTGACCCCATAGTTCTCCTTTAATACCACCGTATTAGTGGCAATTTAATAAATATGACTGTCCACATTTGCTTCCTATTCTAGATAAAATTAGGACTGTAAAGTATGATCCTTGGAAAGTGCCACACAAGATGCTTCTAACACTTGTAGGGTTGCACATTATTGACCTAATGCCATATATACTTTGACCTTCTAAATAGATGAAATTCCTCTGAATATAGCTAGTGATAACTAGATTATAAGGGGCATCTTACAAGGGTAAACATGGGCAGGAAAGATGAAATGCTCATTATAACATTTTACACCATAATTAAAAGGTAAATCAACCTTTTGTCACATGAATGTACTGAAGTCAAGTGTTAGAGGGAAAAAAAAAAATTGCCGAATGCTTGTCTATCGATATAATGAATAATTTAACTTTATGCCTTTAAACTAATTCACAATGTGGAATCAATCAAGTATGTTCACTTTCACAGTAACAAAAAAGATACACAAGTTGTTGCAACTAGACACCACTTTGAATCCACTTGACTCTCCAGATAGGTACTATATAAGAATCTGGCCCTTTTAACCCCAGTTTTAAAAATGTACTCCAGGCAGAATAAAACGTAACCGTTGCAATTGAGCTACCTCCACACTGCAAGGGTTAAGTGCTACTTTTGGTCTAGTTGCAAAAATAACAAAGTTATACTCACCTGATTCTCTGAGCTGGCTTGCTCTTAGACCAGTCCTTCCAGCCTCTTTCCCCATCTGCTCCAGTGGTCTAAGGTCCAATGAGTCATACATGTATTGGACATGAGGACGCCGAGGGGCATACCATCGCTGCATCAGAGAAGGAGACAGGCTGGAGGGAGAGCTCTAACAGTCAGCAAGCTGTAAGTTTCGGTGAGTATAACTTTGCTATTTTGCACCTAGGCCAAAACAAGCACTTATCCCTTGCAGTGCAACCCACTGCAAGGGTTAAGAAAATGTTTGCCCAGAGTTCCTGAGGTTGGCATGCTGCAGTGCACTATAAGGATGCACTTGAGTGGGAGCACAGGCACACAATGATGGGATGGGGGGGGGGGGATAGCAGCAAATAGAAGGTAAGTAAAAAGAGCAGTAAAGGTGGATGCTTGAAGCAGAGAAGAAGAGCAAATGTCACTTGCTCTCTGACAAGAACAGCCAAATCAGCTGAACATCTATAGTTTACTGAGTGGGGAGATCTTGGCACATGTAAGAAAAAACTGCTAAATCAACAATGCATTAGATAAATAGGGACTTTTGCTGTCCTCCAGGTCCTGTCCAGTACTGTTATAAGCATGGTGTTTAATAAGGAACTTTACCCATATCTTCAAAATAACAACAAAGGCACCTTTAGAAATGTTTAGTAATGCCAATCTACAGATACTAATAGAGAACTGCTGGCTTTTTATTCTTTGCATACTTTATTTTTCTTTTCCTCCCCATTCTTCTCACAGTGGCCATTTTTGTTTACTAAGAGCAGATTCATATACTTACTTCCTGGAACTCTGACACATGAGACTAGGACATGTGACCATGCACATCATGTCAGGTGAGGAAAATGCTTTTCCCTGAGATCTCGTGAGATTACAGATGAGATTTCCCAGCAATGCTCTGCTGTCTCTATCTATGCTTACTTTGTGCAAAACTGTAAGAGAGGTTGGTGCTTAAGAAATAAAAAAAATATAATAATGATAATGCATCACTACTGAGAACTGTGTCATTATAATACTCTGACTAGCTTGGTGTTGTAGTGTAAAACCCAATAAAGATGTGCAATAATTTTAATAATTTTAAACATCCAATAAGATTTCAGTTTATTGCATATCTGTTGACATGATTTCTGATGATTTGCTATAATTTGACAGTCTAGTATATAGCTCATACAGCCAAACTGTGCTGAGCCCCTTGTACTGCTGGCCACCATAGAAGTTCCAAGGCCAACCTATACCCTTTGATTGGACACCTGCTTGTTGTTACCTGGGGTGTCTACAGTACTATAGCTGTTTCCTGAGACATGATTAGATAAAGATGATGTTTGATATCTGTTCGAATTGACTGCTTAAAGTGATGCTGTTGCGAGAAACGAAAAATACAAAGTATTGTGAAAAAGAAGATGAATAATGGTTACCTGTCCTGCAGATGTTTATTTTTTTATCTTTGCTCTTATGTACAGGTTTTGTGGAGTTTTTAACAAGTTGAATCACATGCTGGCATTTTTCATTTCGGTATTCCAGTGGTAAGATTTTCCAACCAGTATTTCTGGTTTTAGCCAATTTTTTTGTGGCCATTACAAAATTAGATGTAGATGCTGAGATGCTCTGATAGATTTAGTAAACTAATATAATTAATAAATTACAGGGGATTCCAGTAAATTTTGCAATTAAAGTGATATATGCATCCAGCACATTATTTAACCCCACCAGTACCAAGACAAAACTGAAATATCAGCTTTGGAGCTTTTGAACTGAAGTCTCGGCCCACATGCTACAAATAAAATCAAGGTGTTGCAAAATCGTGAGTTTTCTATATCTTGCTTATTTCCTTTTATTGTTAATAACCCCCAGCCCCAATCTCTTTTAGGACCCTTTCACATGGGCGGCATCCATTCTGATCAGCAGGGGATCCATGCAAAGATCTCCTGCTGATTGGAGCAGAATGGAATCGATGTCACTTTTGTGACAATCGTGTCCCTTCAGTTTTTTTCCTCCATCCTGCTATGAAACAAAAAACTGAACTAAGTGGAACCATGTTAGGTCTATGGGCAGTCGGACGTAAGACGATATGAGTCTATTTACATTCGATTACCTCCGATCCATGACAATGAGGCCTGATTGGATATCTAGACGGAGTCGGAGGTAATCGGATGTAAACAGTTGCATGTCAATTTACATCTGGCTGCCAATTCTGCTACTGATCAGATCCACGTGACAAAATGACAGCCGGATCTCAACGGACTGTACAGTATGTGTGAAAGGGGCCATAGTATTTGGTATAGAAGGACTGCTGAAGAACAGTGGTCTCTCTGTGTCAGACCTACAACTCTCCAATCAGCAATGCTTGCTGAGTTGTAGGTCACCAGAGGGAGTGTCAGAAAGAGGGCAGTTGTCCTTCTCTGCAGAATACTGGGAAGCAGAGGGCTTTTTGGCTGGGTGTGGTAATAATTAACAAAAAAAACAACCCAGAAAAAACAACAATTTTGCTGCATCCTGATTTTATTTGTAGCATTTGGGCTAATACTTCAGCTGGGATTTAAGGTAACACAAGGTGAGTGGTTATAAATGCCTTCCATCCAGACCTACAAATGGAGCTTTTATTTCCCATTTTGTTTTCGCTGACCATACAAGCCAGCTTCACAGAACAATCTCTGAACTCGATCGATACATTGTCTTTTCTTAGATGAACTCTGAGCAGTGTATGTTGCCTCGGTGTAGTGGCAAGGGAAAGTTGATGGATATTGAATATCCCTAGAGAGAAATGCAAGCACAGTAATTACATTTTAATCAAGACTGTTCACTCTTTCCACAGTGACTGCTTTACCACATATTAGTGTTTATCTTTTTAGTAACCACTTTGCTACTTGAATTTAATTGTTACTTGCCCCTATCTGTAATAGTAGCAGAATAAATGTACATGTCTTTATATTTATACCATATTCTTGTAAGGTTTAAAAATTAGAAGCATCAAATGGAAATTGTAAAAAAAAAAAAAAATCAGTGTAAAACTTGCTTTCTTGGTGTTTGCACCCACTGTGCTTAGGTAACAGAATATATATGAAACTCACAGAGCCCGCGCTTTATAGTTATATCTGTCTAGTGAATATATCAACTATTACTTGGTGCAATCCCAGATCTCTATTATAAGTTTTGACCTCTCCCGATTGTGTTTAAGATTGGCCTACCCCTTGTGCACATTCCTATTGCTCTACCTCTGCAATGGGTGGCTCTAGGTGCCTGCACTTCATATTTGTATTGCAAAGTATGCTATAAGAATCAGTTAAAATACTGTATCCTTTATAATAACCAGAAATATGATTATCTTAATCATACCTCTTTATTATTGAATCAATTCCCTGCTATTCTCCAGTGGTCACCACAAAGCCCCTTACTTTCTCTTTCCCCCTTTTTTTTATATTAATCATACCAGTAAACTACAGATTATGATGAGTGATTCCACTACACTGACTTATCACCAATTTGGGTTCTATTCATTTTATGGAATCGGAATTTAACAAATGTAGTTGCTCAGTAAAACACAAAATGCATGTAAATACATGTGCGTTGTTTTACATGACAAATATTTTAATTCTGTTCAACAACTATTGTGATTTGCACATTCTTGCTATACAGCCAGAGGGTAACATCACTTTCAGCCTTCACAGACTATAAATGAGGATTACCTCAGCAGTGAAACCCTTCTCCGCACTCCCTACTGTAAGTTACATTGATGTCTCCCCTCAGTGCACTGTGCAATGTAATATAGTTTGGCTCTCAGCGTTGACAGTTGCATGCTGAGCCTAGTTTAGGGTTTTGAGGGTATTAGGGAAGCAATATTGTATATAGTTGTGGCAACAATGCTAAAACATTATTTAAAAATTGAATGATTGTAATTGTATACATAACTGAAGGGCATATATTTTGCATATAACTCTACTTTAAAAAGTGTTGGTACCCACACATAGCAGATGAATACTGTCACACTCTGAAGTGTGTGGGTTACAGCAGACAAAAACAAATCCTGGATGGGAAATGGGAGTCTGAGGGCCAGGTTGGACTTTTCTTGCAAACGGACTATTGTTTTCTTGGATGAATGTGCCTGCAGGGGTGTCTGCTGAGCACACACAGACGTGCACACTGGTAGGA
>NW_017306405.1:1447074-1451089 GCF_000935625.1 Nanorana parkeri | reverse complement strand
ATCTCCTAATATCTGATCGCCGTCTGCTGAACATGACAAATTTTGCTTAATTTAATTGCAACATTATCTAAACATGCGCAAAAGTTTGTTAGTTATTAACAATTTGCAATTTGTACCATGAAACTCATACTAGATGATTTAGTCACTTATGATGAACAATAGAATATTGTGCCAAACATGTATAAGAATTGTTTGAAATTCGTGACTCATATCAAATTAAGAATATGAGCTCCAGTTGTAAACTGTCAGCAAATATCTTTAGTAAATGCAGAGCCTATATAAATATCATGTTTGTTCTACAAATTTTCATTTTGATCTTTATGTCTGTATCTTTGGTACAGAAAACATTACTGAAATCACCTGTTAATGAATTATGTTATCCCTATTTTCACTGTTGCAAATGCGTTTTAAAATCAGATTATGTAATGCAATCATGTAAAAAAATGGGGGAAAAAATAAAGACCGATTAAGACATTACAAGACTATCTTAAATTCAGATAAGTTAAATCACATCACCAAAACATGTGCAAACGTTTGTAATTCCTGCTACAGAATAAAGATTTACGCTACTAAGCTAAAAACGTGCAGGGATATGATTCCACTATGTGTTAAGAAAACTTCTTATGTTTTGTACCCTTTCCCAAATTACATGTGTTGTTGATTTTTTTATGTTGTTGATTTTATTTTTTTACATTTACCAAACTGGAAAAAAATGTAAATGTGTCAAAAGGTGGGACACCCTGTCAGTCAGTACTTAGCAGTATCCTCTTTGCAGAATTGCAGCTCCAGAAGTTTTTTTGCTGTAGCCTGCTGCGGTTGCTTTTGGTTCTGAAATATTCCAGATCACATATATTCTTAGTTTAGCCTGCTTGCACTGAATATTTGACGTAAACATACAGATTAACAGTAAATTACAATAATAAAATAGAGTAAATACATAGTAACTGCAGATTAGAATTTGCTATAATAAGTTGGTTTCTTCGTTGCAGAGTTTTTACATTTTTAACTTTGAAAATCAACAATACATCTGATTTTAACTAGGGTCCCTGGACCTTTGCATATGATGGTAAATAATGTGAACCAGGGTCCCTGAACCTTTGCGTATGATGGCAAATAATGTGGCCCTGGGTCCCTGAAGTTTTGCGTATGATGAAAAATAATGTGAAAAATACTAATACTAAAAAATAGCACAATGAGAGAAACTTAATTTAAAAAAATTAAAAATGGTTTGGATATATTGACATACTATAGAAATAATAGTGATTGTTCTTTAAGTAGCATTATTTGTGCTTATGTTAGAAAACAAAGGGAGGATTACAGCTTCAGCTGCCACTTCGGAAAGTGATATTCATTCTGTATATGAAATGGAAAGTATTACATGTTGTACTGAAGTTTGGTAGAGTGCTATATGTTGCCATAGCATGTCAGCTGCAGATTTGTGCTCTTGAAACTGTCTCTCAACTTAAGCAATAGTCCCAACACTCTTGAAGGAAGAGCTGAGTTCTGAAGCAAAAGCACTTGCAGAAGAATGAAAACAACGCTGAAACTGTAGACAGAATTTATACAGAACCATGAAGTCACAGTTCACTAATGGAGGTTGCCATCGGAAAAAAAAATGCATCTGAAAACACGGTTACGCTACGAACCAGGTGGCATAAATCACATTTCCCGTAACCTGGGCTAACAAGCTCTGATGCTGGCTTGACCCTAGTCAGTGCAGCTTATGGATAACTTTGGTGTGTTTAGCTGCTCTCCTTGAATGTTTTTCAACAATCATTCCTTTCTTCTTTGTATGTGGTCTCTGGTCTTTATCAGAGTTTCACGAAGCTGAAAAGGCTTAGCTAAAGAACCTTACATTTTACACTTAGGTCGCTCCCACCTCCAGATGCCACCTGGTCCTGGTTTCATTTTTTCTGAGATTTCAAAAGAAAAAAAATGCTGCATTCCAGTTTTCTCCCGTATAGACACTAAACTGTAAACTAATTTAGTGTGAAGTCAACTCTTGGCTAAAAAAACGCCCCCAGTGCAGGTCATCAGAGTGGATGTTATTGCCCTCTAGTGCCCCAGTGGAGACTCACTTTTAACTGATTGACTTGTATGAAAATCATGATAAAAAATCTGCTGTGTGGAATAGTAAACATCTTGCATAACGGTGACAATACAGTAATAAAAACAAATCCACAATCTCTCTCCCATCTGATTCCTTCCATCACTTAACATATCTACAGCAGAACTATAGTAGTAAGAACTCCTTTATCCTTTTTATTAAAGGACATTTGTACCCCATTCACACCATACTACACTGCTGCAATGTGATTTATTGTACGATGAGGTGTGCTGCATTACCACAGCCCATTCATTTTGAATCGGCCCTAACCCATGTAAAAGAAAGCAGCTTGGTGTAAATAATCTGATTAGCAATAATTAATGTTTTAAAAATATTCTATTTATAATTTGAATTTGTATATATGCATAGGGACAGCCATGTTTCCTAACTGTATATACAAGCTCGGGTTCCTTGCCTTCCAGTGCATATACAGTGCTTGTGCTACCAAATGCAAGTCTATGGGGGGAATTTATCAAAACTGGAGCAAACTAAATCCAGAGCAGTTACTCATGGCAACCAATCAACATCTCTCTTCAGTTTGCCCAGGTAAGATTTGAAAATGAGAGAGACATACTAATTGGCCGCAGTGCAAATCTGCTCCAGTTTTGATAAATCCCCCCCTATGAGTCAGTTGACTCATTGCAAACAACACACTCCATATCACAGCTGATATTTTAGGGAGTTATTCACAAAGCTGCCAAAGGCAGTCAAGTGAATAACCGAGCCGTAGTGAAGTGAGCTGAACAACGTTTGGCTATTCACTACGGCACAGTATGGCTGATTTCTTCTAGCAGGTCCCGGCCCATGAATGACAACTGGGTGATGTCACGGCCGGCTCTGCCCAGTTGTTATTGTTTAATGACAGTTCAGCATCCACAGGTCATTTGGGGACGCTGATCTGTCATTACAACTGGGCGGAGCCAGCTGTGAGTTCACAGGTGGTTCTGCCCAGCTGTCATTTGCGGGGCGAAAGGCCGGCCTTCGGGAGGCCGTTTGCCCCACTTCGGCTGACACTTCGGCCAGTAGAGCCGAAGCAAATGCCTTCGGCTCGGCCGCCTTCGGCTGCTGTACAGTTTGGCTCGGCTTGTGAATAGCCCCCTTAATATCAATTTAATCAAAATGACTGCAATGATAGCTTCCTTTGGCTAATCTAGCAATATCTACAGTTGAAGTAGTTCTAAAGTCACAGCATATACTATCCTGTTATAACATCAGCATTGTAATAGGAATACATACTAGAGTTGTTTTTGATAATGCAATCAAAGCTTACTTGAAAAAAATCCCTTTTATGTAGTGAGTATTGCCATTCGTCTGCCCATCACTTTCACTTCTTGGAGTTCGATTTGCTTTGCGTCTCTTTTCCTGCTGCTTGATGTGATGCAATCTTGATTTCTCAAGACTACATAGCCTACAATTCATTGCTTCCATCAGGCAATGATAAAGTTATATTGTTCAGATCTTTAGTTACAGTTCAGAAGGCAGGCTCTGTGAGAGCTGTGACACAAGATGTGCATATTCACAAGGCTGAGTGAAACTATCAGTGCATTGAGGAAGTACATCCTATGGGCATCTTCAATAAGTACGTTTACACACTTCTACATGGATATGGTTATTAGGAGTGGTATAGAACTTTTGGAAATTCAATATAGAAATACACATTTATTTTTAGTTTTTGACCATAGATACCCTTTAGTACAATAGCAAATTTATGGAAGGACAAGATTCCTAAAATTTAAAAGTTGTATGAAAATGGTTTTTGGGTAAATACTACAATAACGCGAAATATGCACTTACTGCACACACATATTTTACCTTTACATTTTAAGAACCTCCGTGGTAAGTTTTCATTCCTAGTGTTTCATGTATTGGTTATAGCGGTTGTACATCTGCTGTTCGGTCATATTTCAC
>NW_017306405.1:1440783-1446984 GCF_000935625.1 Nanorana parkeri | reverse complement strand
CAATAACCCGGATCTGAATGACTGAAATAATGGGGGAAAGCTTTAGGTGGACCATAGTGGCTTTGTCAGGCTGTTGTGCAGCCGCATCTGGTAAATTAGTTTGTGTAGTAGCCTGTACCCAGAGTGCACTGTGGTGTGGTGACATTGAGAGAGAACCATTGCTGCTGCCAACTTTGTAATCTGTTGGATAGGAAACCCTCATTATCAAATTGTCACTGGGCAGAAGAACAGTATTCCCTGATGGCAATTCTTTAGCAGGACGCACCCTGCCACATTGCAAAATGGTTCAAGAATAGTTTGAGGAACACAGCAATGAGTTTGAGATGTTGTTTTGGCCTCCAAATTGTCCAATTCTCCAGATCTCAATCTAATTGAGCATCTGTGGGGTGTGCTGGAAAAACAGTATTTGTAAGCCATTAGATATGCTTTCAAATGACCAAAAAAAACTGACTGGAACTGGTTCTAAATATTATACATTTGCTACAATGGTTTTGATAAACTTACTATTAGTACCTCTTGAAGCAATCAGTAGTAACTCCAAGGGTACATATACCACTGAAAGGGTGATGTATAAAGTATCCTTATTAGTGTATCCTCTGTTTACTTCTTGTATCAACTCTCTTTCATTGCACCTAAGAGATAGATCTAATAACACAGTAGAGTTGTCTTATTGTTATTGTTCAGCATCTCTGAAGTGTGATTGTGTTCAGGAAAAAGTAGAACTAAACCTGGCCATACACTGCGAATTTTGGCTAGTTCATGATGAACCAGCCGAAATTTGCACAGAGGGTGCTCCTGTCGACACCTTCCATCCATCATCTTTCATTCAGGAAATCGCAGTAGCAAGATGGAAAATTTTCTTTACACCAACCTCTGTAAATCAGTCCAACAATGCGCTTTAAAAGGTAGCTGTCAATAGCCTGACTCAGCAATCCCTACTTTTCACAGCAAAAATCGTCATAAAACGTCAAAACATGATGTGTAGAAATAGCTGTTACCAGCTTGTTATGAATCATTCCTTCATCTGGCGCTCACAGTGGTCTTTTCATAACCAGTACACGAACCAAGGCAGACCATAGAAATAACAATTGTCCCTGCATTTAGCTCAATGACATCAAAAAATGACATAAAAGACCCTCTGAGGACCATTTAATGGACACCTCTGACAACCAATATGAAGCACCCACATAAAAAAAAAAAGTCACGTAGGCGCTGAAAGAAGGACCCTCCAACACTACAAGCATGAAGAAAGAAGACTTGGGTCCCAGCCTGTCGTGTGACCATAGTTTCAGGTAAGTGATTGGGTCTTTTATTGAAAATGTTTAAAAATAAAATCTGTTAGTTAAGGGGGGTAGATTGGGAAAGAATTATGTTTTTCGTTTAATGCCTGGAGATCAGCTTTAATGGCTGATGTTGGATTTCATTAGACCACTAGAAGTTTTTCAAGAGTGGGTGCAATTTCTCTAAATACCCCCAAAACAAGAAGAGGGGGGAAACATATAACATTTACAAATATATAATTAATATATTCAAACAGAAAATATCTGCTGTAATTATATTGAAGAGCATAACTGACAGCTAAATAGAGGGGGTTGAATAAAGGTTAATGAATACTTTGTAGCTATATTATCAAACAAGTACATTAATCTACATTAAATGAATTAACCTCTTCAGCTTTAGAAAGTGACACAAATTGGAAGTTGAAATGAACAGTCTCTGGAAATGAACAGATGCTTGATGTGCTGTTTATAAACTAAGCACAGTTAGGGGAAATAATGCAATATGAGCATTACCACCATATGGATTCAAAAGAAATTGATAGAATAGAATAGATATAGATTTATGCCCTTATGAGAGTTAGATTTCATTCTGCCTGGTGTAAAATTGCATTTTGTTTTTAACAGGAACATTTCAACATTGTGCATATCTCTTAGGCCTCGTTCATGCAGACGGCAAGGGGGTGGTAAAATGAGGTGGTTGATCTGTGGTTTTACCACCCCACGCTGCAATGTCAGCACTGTGGATGAACAGTGTTGTATACTTTCCTGCGGCAGCGATGCTTTGCAGCGCGGCAAACATACTGCATGCCATTTTTGGCAGGTGGTAGTGCTTGTCAAAATTGATCATTGCATTGAATAGGACTGTGCCACAACCGTGCAGTATTGCAATACCCCACTGGAATAAAATAAAAAAACTGCATTCAAGTGTATAGCCTCCTGAATGCTGGGCAGCCAATGCTTTGCTGCCCTGTTAAAAGAGATCCACCGAGGACAGCCCCTATGAAGTAAACCTTAGTCTTTTCAGGTACATTATACAGTAAACTGATCATTTTCCAGCATTCAAGCAACCAGCACTCTCAAGCAACCAGCAAAAAAAATTGAGGACATATGTTTTCCATTTTTTTCTTTTTCTGCTGGAGGCTTAATGCACACTACAAAATTGTTGGTTGGTGCACACTAACAATTTTTATTAGCACAGCAACTAAATGTATTTAGCTGTAGCCCCCGAAAACCACATTCTGGACCCAAACTACTGAATTGTCTTTGGACCAGGTGATCCTAAAAGCCAATAGATGTCCCTTCACTTTGACAAATGGGGGCACCCCCTAATTTTGAGAAGGATTCTCAAAATTAGTCCAGGAGAAGTCCAGGACTTACAGCGGAATGGATTCCCAGGCTTTGACTTGGATTTGGAGGTCTAGAAGAACTGAAAGGAACTCTTCTAAGCCTCCAAGGTACAGAGTTTCTCGGATTGAGGCCTAGGCTTCTTTGCTGGGGTAAAATGGTGCTCTTCCCGCCTGCAGAAGTCCTTAATAAAGGTATCTAGGAATTCACCAAAGAGATGTTTCCCCCTCAAAGGGAATGTGCAGACAGGCATTTTAGCCAAAGGCTCCTCCACAACAGTACTGAACCAAAAGGAAACTCATTCAGGATATCAGGTGTTTAATAATTACCAACCCATCAATACAATAGAGTAGGGACATAGGCATGAGCTCAAGCTGCTGGAGGACAGTGGGATCCATTGGGATTGATTCAGGATCCCAGTACATATCTTTGGATAGGCGCAGATGCGCGTTGTGGCCCCTGCGTTCTGAGTCAGCTAACAAGTAAGAGATTTCTGCCATAAACTCAGACATAGTAGCTCAGAATACCTTTCTGCATAAAAAGGCAGAGGTTAAGGAAGACTCTGAGGAGTGCTGCAACTCAGGCAGCATACAGTGGTTTGGGCTTTTACTGTTAGATCCTCAAAAGGATCCATTGCAAACCAATCCATAACTGTTAGTGGATCATAAGGTGGTAAGGCCTGTGAGACCACTGCCCTTGTGCTTATGGGCCACCATACTAATGTATGTAAGTGAGGATGGGATACGCACACCTGCGGGAGCAGGAAGGGTTATTGCCATCTGTGACCTTGTCACCGGAGGCAGCAGGGAGCCCAATACACATCCTGAGGAATGTAGGGTGGGTGCTGCAGAGGAATAGGTAAAGCATGCATACACAGTGTAACCCCTGAGATAGAGGATGTGCAGACAGGCAGTATGCCCTAGAGTAATAGCATCAATTTAAAAAATGGAGTTGCACCTTTTCCTGCTACTGGCTTGCAACCCAAAGTGTCCCAGCCAGTGCTCTTGAGTAAACCCCTTAGCAGATCTAGAAAACTGCAAGATGAGCTCCAGTGGCTGTGCAAGAACTAAAGAATCTTGCTGAAGAGAAAAATGACTTGATAAAAGCAGAAAACATATGAATTGGTTTGCTTTTCTCAGAGCAAAAAAAAAACATCCGTTCTGCTAGGGCACTCACAAACTGAGGCATGATGGAAATGAGAGGGGTAATACTAGGCTGTGCTTACAGCTTTGTTTGCAATCTTCTGAAGGCAGCAGCAAAACCCTATGTAGCTGAATTACATCCTGTGTCCCTTAATGTGTGATTAAGAAATACTGTTATCGCGCTTTTTTTATACTTTGTTGCATATCCTTGCACATCCTGCCTATATGCATGCACTCCACCAATCGTTGCACGTCATTTCTTTGGGCAGGTATTTTGATGGGGACAACAGCAGACCATGCCTGTGCAATGTCTTTCCACAAGTGTAGACTGGAAGTGTGTGTGAGATGGTTACAATGCAGCAAACAATTGGGAGTAAGGGACTGTTACAAGAAGTGTCTGCACACTTAACGGCAGGATCACCAGGTATCATTTCATGAAAGCTAAAGATTTAAAAATTCTGAAAATAACTTTTAAAATTATTTTAAGCAGCGTGCAGGACATTTTCCTTTTAGCATGGAGGTCCTGTAGAAAAAGACCCTGTTCAGACTTTTGTAGTCCTTTCCAGCATGGTACAGAATGTGCAATAACACATTATTGTGTGTTGTGTTATGGAAGCCCATCCACAAGTGCACTGGCACCTACTGCAGTTGTGCGTTAGCATGCTGTTCTGGATTGTTCCATGTGTTACTGTGCATTGTGGCAATGAACGTTATCACAATACAAAGGTTTGAAGGGGCCATAAAGGTGAGGCTATACACTTTAAGAAGAAACTGTGCACAGTCTGCTTTCTTCTGACGAAAAGCCTCTATTATGAGAAGATTTTTTAGTTTTGAAGTAAAGCTGGGCACACATGGAGAGATTTTTTTTGTTCAGCCTCGAAAAAAATCTGACAGATTTCTTCATCCATGCTAACAGTGTGGATGAATGAATCTCCTGATGTGTGCATTGTATTCTGACAGCGGTGCCCACCCTTCAAAGAGCGGCAGCAGGGTCATCAAAAATACGGTCCTCACTGAAAGTTTTGCCATTTATTCCTGTTATGATGACAACCCAAAATTTGGGGATTTTCTTTCACTTTTAGTGATAACAGTCACCAGGACAAATAGAGAGGGTAAATATCCCTGACAGGGACACATACTTAAAAAAAAACCTGACAGGTGCCCCTCTCTACTGACTTCTCCCTTTCTACTCCAAAACTAAAAAAAAGTTTTGGCTTCAGTTGCACTTCAAGTCTGTGGTGACCTGTTCATCAACAATTTGGTGAGTTAACATTTCAGAGACCTAGTTCCTGAAGGAAATTCCACAGCCTGATTTTCTTCAATTTATGTAACAGATCTCTGTGTAAAGTGGCAGGATCCCATTCTGTATGTGAACATCAGTCATTACAGACACAGCGTGAGCCTACAATGCTGGCGACAGGGTCGTTACTGATCATGTGAAGCTGAAGCTTTCAAATGTTATCTATCTATGAGAAGACCTCTATAATGTGCAGAGCTTGAAAAATCCACTCGTCCTCTCGTCTGTGACAAGAGGATGCCGGAGCCCGATGAGGAGCTTATAGCCCTAGAGATGCCCGATTGCTTGTATTAGCTTCGATCCCCCAGTATGGCCAATTTTCAGTTTGGTTATTTTTTGCGATTTTGCGGGCGTGCGCAATTTTAAAGCTTGACATGTTTGGTGTCCATTTTTTTTTTCTAAATTGACGGTACTTTTTTCATTATATAGTAAAAAATAAAAACCCCAGTGATGATTATATACCACCAAAAGAAAGCTCTATGTGTCCCTAAAAAAATGTTAACAAATACAAGGCTATAGTCCTGTCATGCTGACTGGTGACATGTTTGACTGACTGGCGAGACACCCTAAAATTTTTCAAGCCCTGATAATGTGACTTATCAGAACCATCCACAAGTAGATCAATAATGCATAAAAGCCCAGACTCACTCATCTGGAGTATCTCGGGGGACAGTTCATGTTGTTTGGGTGGCACTGTTATAACTGCACATCATGCATCCATAGCTCACCTGACAACTGCATGTACTGACTGCCAAGATGGGGTTGGTTTACTAAAGGTAAATAAAATGCTCACTTTGCAAGGACATTTTCCTTAGATTAGTGAATGTGGTGAACATTTGCAAAGAACACCCAATAACATGCAAGGAAAATACAATAAAACCAGTATTTTGGGTTGCACATGATTAACCCTTTCGCTGCCAAGGACGTATGGCATAAGGACCTACAAAAGTGCTTCCAGCTGGCCAGGTCAGTATGCCATACGGACCTGGCATTTACAGTTCTACTATAAGCTGATGGTCGCTTTAGCGACCATCAGCTTATAGTATAACTGTTCAGCAGACTGTCCCCTTTAAATTAATAGCTGTCATCAGCGGCTCAGAAGCCGCTGATGACCGCTATTATCAAAAATACCGGGCGC
>NW_017306405.1:1417791-1440761 GCF_000935625.1 Nanorana parkeri | reverse complement strand
GATACTGATTTTGGTGTGTTTTAACAATTGAATTGTGTATTTTTATCGGTTTAATATTAATTTGAGAAACATTTGCGCAATTATCGCAGGGCCTACAAATTTAGTATCACCATCTTTTTATTCTACCGAGCCTGCGCTTTCAGAAAATATATGGTTTGGGGGGTCTTTTACAAACGCTAGCAACGCAGCAGTTGAAAATCAAATCAATAGGAAAAAATTGCAGAAAATTCAAAAATGGCTTGGCCAGCTGATTTGAAAAATGTTCCGGAGGGCATGGCAGCGAAAGAGTTAAATGATGTAAGTAAGCAGAGCTTCACCACATTCACCAACATAAAATTACATGAAAGTAAACAGCCTATTTTATTTGCCTTTAGTAAATTAATCCCAATGAGTTTAGATCCCAAAAGCACCCAAATATGTTCTGAATCCATGGCACAGAAAATATCCTGCATGCTTAAATATTTCTGAAACAAATGCAAGTATTTTGTTTTACTGTATATAGAAACATACTTTGATTGGCTCCCAAACTATGCTGGAAGTCTGTTCCAATCGGAAAATAATAATTTTTAACATTACTCTTGAACTTTCCTCCTGCTAGTCTGAGTTTTTTCCTTCAAGGCCATTTGGCCTCATCATGCCTTTGTGCATGGATGGATGAAGGATTCAATACTGCTTGATTGCTAACTAATGCCCTATCTGATTACATATTAACTTGTTCTCAACCTGTTTGCGCTGCCTGCAAAGTCTGTGAGACTTGTACAATGAATTCATCCCATTAGCATAAGTAAGCAGCAATACAGAAGTAATTAACACTTTAAGAAACAACTAAAATTATCTGAAAATTAAAAGTGATTTCCATTCGTATTCTACTGTATGTACTTTCAAATAATATGAAAATGCCAAAAGCCAATCTTTAAAACAGCATATATCACAAATTAAGCTGTAGAGATATAAACTTAATTAAGACTATTGACCTACTAGTTATTGTTTCAACAGCCTTACGGCCCATTTATCCAACACAGGAATTTCTAATGCTATAAAAGATACTCATGACCAGGAACACTGATTTAGCACGGATGACCGAAAAAACATAAGGGGTTATTCACAAAAGGGTGAAGGGTTTGGGGAAGGCAGGAGAAATGAACAATCTAGGCCAACGTAGCTGATTTGGAAACATTCTCCAATTCAGCTCACCTTCTAGTTCAGCTATGTTGTCCTAGATTGTTCACGTCTCCTGCCTTCTCCAAACTCTTCACCCTTTTGTGAACAGCCCTGACAGTAGTCGATAGGGTAGTTTGAGGTACTAGGAAATGAACAGAGGAGCAAACAACAAACCTTTTTTCAATAACGAATCCAGATCAAACAAATATACAGTATATTGTCCAGCAAAGTATTTGTTTTTTTATTTTGCCCTTGCAGGTACAGTCATCATGTTTCCAAACAGCTGGTTCCAACACTCTCGGCTAGGCTTCCCTGAACTTCCTGCCTAGTGCAAAATCTCAAGGGGAGAGCAATCTCCAGCAACTACCCATCTACTAGCTTGGAGAAGGGAGGAAAGAGGACTGTAGAGCAGGAAAGGGACTTGTCCTGCTGTGCCTGTGTTTGTGCAGACACACACAGCTTACCAGCACACAGACTGGTGGCTCTATAGGACCCTGCAAGAGAAAGGCCTGTTGGCACCAACTGGCTTGATAAACTTCGATCTGAAAATTTAGGGAGCTGGTCAGAAAATTGCAGACCAAACTGTGATTGCAGTCAATCAGATTGGAAGAGAAAAGGTTTAATTCTAAATTGTGATGGGGATTCTTTACTGTGAAAGCTGTAAAATTGTGGAAATCTCTTTCACAATCTCTTTCACAGGCAGTATTTTCAGCTGAGAGTATTGACTCATTATAGAAACTTTTAGATGCTTTTCTCAGAGATTAAAATATACAGGGGTACAGGTACTCTTAGCAACTCATACACACGCACACACACACACACACACACACACACACACACACACACACACACACATTGAACTCAATAGATCTGTGACTTTATTAAACCTCAACAACTATATAACTATGTATTCTGAGCGGTTGTCTATACTGGGTAGTAGCTTAGAAATCTGGATTCTGATTGAAGTGGCAGTTTTTTTTTTTTATCAAGAGGGGGATGGATAAACATATAGCTAAAAAATGACCACTTAAAAAAAACCTTTAAAGCAAACAGACATATCAATCCCCCAAAACTGGCTATGGAATAACAAAAATACAAATTCATATGGTATATGTCAGCCATCCTGTTTTAGACTTTAGGAAGTGAGGAGGTGAACATTGCAGATCATACGCATACCATTAATCTACAAAAAAGAAATTTGACTTCAGTGGCCTTGAAAGATTCCCTAAAGGAATCCTAAAGGGCCTTCATTTGCAGATTTCAATTAGCCTTTATTTCTATGCAATTATACATTAAACTGGTGCATTGTGTCGGCTATCCTGATATCCTGTAATATGCATGAATATCAAACAAAGCAAAAAAACAATAGTCTTCAATACATTTCCTAATGCTTCAGAAAGTGAAATAAAAGACAGTTCAAAACGGTTACCAGGAACACAGGAGTTACATAAGATATGTGAAAAGGAAGTTTAAGGTTATGTCAGCTCCCAGTGGGAGTAAATCCAATCATGAAGGCTCGAGGATTATGCCCAAACCGCTGGCTTGTTAATATTAGCAGCATTTTCAATTCAGACACTTCTTTTTTTTCTCTTACCTTATTCTGTACCTGCGTTCCATCCGGACTTATCCTGAATGACCCTACGTCAATTGTCTTACTCGGGTTCACTTTCCTAATTTCATGCTGCAGCTCATCTACCAGTGCCCTGCAGGCTGCAAAGGAGAGGAAAAGAACATCAAGAATACTCTGCGAGGATTATTTCAAAGAAAACGTGAACTGCTGTTCTCTTAAAGGGACACTATTGCTTATTTTTATATTAGAAGATTGTCACGGTATTATTCTGCATGTTATTAGTAATATTGTGTAGACCATATGTGATGTATTGATGTAGCATTATTTAAAGCCAGTCTCTAGGTAAAACATTATTTTAGTTTTGAATAGTAGATAGGTGTGTAGGCATTTCAAGATTTTATGCTCCCTCTGGAAAGACTTCCCAGCACTTCCTGTCCTCTTCTCATCAGGAGAGTATTATGTCTATTAGAATGTTTTTTTCCATTAGACACATTAATGGCAAAAACTCCCTGTCAGGTTTTTATTGTTTCCTGTGACTTCTTTGGCAAGATCTTCCATCACTTCCTGTCCTGGCAAATGAAAGTTAAGGAAAATTTCCTCAAAACAAACCCAACAAATCAACAGAAAAAAATAACCTGGCCTCATTCTATCAAAAATTTAAAAAAATTAACAATGGGCTTAAATGGTAGATTTCAATTTATTTGTATTCCCCATGTGATTTAATTATTAGGGGCAGTCCTATAACGCTTGCCCCTTGGCCTACAGGAAAAAGTAATTGTTTCATAGATTTTCTGTTATTACTGAACTCTGTGGGGTGTACAGGTTCAAATTAGGTTCCATATAGTTGTTAGTTTTCTTATTTTGGTGAAAGAGCACTTATAATGAATGACACTGTGCACACAAACACACAAGAACAAACATTGTTTACCTGCTGCCTTTATCATGTCAGAACTGCTAATATTTGATAATAAAGCTGAACTCCAGGCAGATAGAAAAGGCACACTTAAATGCAACTAGTGTTAGCCTCTTTTAATCCCCTGTACAGCAGCACTAGAAGCAAATCAGGTTAGCTGCATGCAATTATGCTGGTAAGGAACAAGCTGACAGTAGGAGAGAGGTGACCTTGTCTTCTGCTGCTTCTTTCCTGCCCAATTAGCAGAAAGGGAGCAGGGTGATGTTAGCACTATGTTCCCTATTTTTAACAGGTTTGTGTAAATCTCAGACCTGAATGGATAGAACTGTAAATCCTCTGGCAGGTAAACAGATCCCATATATGTATTTAATCTGTTTATGTTGATGTTTTTTAGTTAGTGTTAAAAGGTAAAGTCCACTTTATAAAAAAATTATAGAGTCACACATCTTCATAAACGTAGCCTTTAATGCAAACCTGCATTCGTAGTAATGCAAAAGTACAAATCACCCATAGCTGCCACATACCTCTCATGTCCATATCATTGTTTTCCAAGCCCCCAAGAGCTCAAAACTATCCAAAATCAAGGGCTGGCTCACCCTTTCAAGTGGCTAGCTACTGAATATAAAACAAATAGGGTGGACTTAAGTCAGACCTGCCACTGATTTTAGGAGGTATATTTAGTAATTGCATATCACAACAGCTCCACTTTAGGGCTTCTCCAGGGTGCTCAAAAATCTATTGATGGTTGTATGCGGACACCTAAAGATATACTAAACTTAAGAGTTAAACTTTAAAAATGCATTCAAGTAGCTTAGCTATTGACAAAACTGCCCTACATCACTCAGCTGTAGATCATGTCTGAATTGGTGCTGACACTGTCCTTCCTTTTGGAGGGTGGCAACTTTTGTTCCCCATGGTCCCTGTGTGTGTTGTAAAGTAGTTACCACTCCAAGCTCACTCCCGTGATAGACTACAATCTCATACACTGAGTGGCCAGATTATTATGACCACATGACGTTTGTCAGCAAATTAGCTATAATTTCGCTCTGAAGTTGCTAGAGGGCCAGACCAATATAAATAGGGTAGGAGGTTGTTTACCACGACAGTAGGAGTGATTTTTTCCTGAAGATACGGGTAAACAACGCGATTTAACAGCGTTTGAACGTGGGATGATTGTTGGCGCTCGGGGGCCATGGAGCGAGTATCAGCAAAACAGCAGAATTCGTTAAATGTTCAAGAGCAGCTGTTGTTAAAGTGTTTAAAGACTGGACTGTCAGCCGAAAATCTGGGTCTGAACGTGCGAATTGTGGCCGTCAGCGACTAGTCAATGTTAGGGCAGAACGGAGAGTGGCAAGACTGGTACAAGACAACAGAAGGGCAACAGTGCATCAAATTGCTGCAGATCTTAATCAAGTATCCTCTCAAATGATCTCTGAATGCACTGTTTGCCGTACACTGCATCATATGGAATATGGAAGTCGAAGGCCTGTTTGAACACCTTTGCTGTCTGCAGTTAACAAGATAAAACGTCTCCAATTCGCACAGGAACACAAGGATTGGACAGTCGAGCATTGGAAAAAAGTCATGTGGTCCGATGAATCACGTTTCCAGTTGCATCATACAGATGGCAGAGTGAGAATTTGGAGGAAACAGCATGAAAGCATGCACCCCACATGCATGAGTACAACCCTTCAAGCTGGTGGGGGCAGTGTTATGGTTTGGGGCATGTTTTCCTGGCATGATTTGGGCCCTTTAATTCGTGTGGAACAACGTCTGAATAGCACAACATACCAAAGTATCGTTGCTGATCAAGTTCATCCTATGATGTTGATGGTGTATCCCAATGGAGATGGCTTCTTCCAACAAGACAATGCGCCATGCCACGGTGCTCATATTGTGCAGCAGTGCTTTCAAGAACATGGTGGAGGCTTTACCTTACTTAGGTGGCCCCCACAATCACCAGATCTCAATCCAATTGAGCATTTGTGGGACGAAGTTGAAAGAGCCATCAGGCAGCTGGTTCCACAACCATCAAATCTCACAGAACTGGACAGTGCTATTCATCAGGCATGGTGTCAGATTCCTCGCATCACCTTTCAACATCTCGTGGAGTCAATGCCAAGAAGAATCGCCGCAGTATTGAAGGCAAAAGGTGGCCCAACGAAGAACTGATGGGGTGTTCATAATAATCTGGCCACTCAGTGTATAAATAAGGTACAGTTTTGTCAATAGCTAAGGTACTTAAATGCATTTTTAAGATTTAACTCCTGAGTTAATGTCACTGTAAAGTGAATCTGCAGCATGATTTTTTTTTTCATTACAATTTTCAAAAAGAAGACGACTTCTCCAGTAGTGATGAAACTTATCCACTTTTAATGGCCATGGCTGCCATAAAATCTTACACATTTTTGGAAGTGTTGGATGTTTGGTCTATGCTGAGCAATGCCATTCCTCCTGGTGGCTGTTACGTAACTACTGTGTCCTCTAATAGTTTAGCAGCCAATGGGAGTACCACCGAGTGCAGCAAGGACCAAGCATGCAATGTAAGTATAAGTCATCTTATTTTGAAGAGGACATGTAAAAAAAAAATTATTTCAAGCAACAGATTTTTGTGTCATTACTATGACTTGTTTTTACTTTTTCTTGAGTAGAAAGATTTGATTTAAAGGAAAACACCAAAAGGCATTATTCGAAATGGAAATTATAACATAATAGCAAAGTAATATTACAAAAACTACAACCAGTCATATGATGCTGTGTTTTTGATTCCATGTTTTAAAAAAACCCTCAAAAACTTGAGGCTTTACTAATAAAGTGGAGGGATAAGCAATTATAAGCAACCACTATATGTGAAGTGTTCCATCTGCCATTTTCCAGTGCAGGGTTGGATCTTATTAGCTGCTGTGATATTACGCAGTTGTTTTCTTGCACAGTTTCACATATAATGCTCACAGCCTTATTTATTTAGTTTAAAGAATGTTAATTCACAAGTGGACTATAGTCTTTAAAAGATCTGATTTTTTTTTAACCATCTAAGCACGCTAGGATCCCTTTTACCTCAGGCACTGGATCTAGACATAGCGGGGATAAATCTTTTGTCTGCAGATATCAACAACCGTGTTTAGGCTCTGCTTAACTAGCCAATCAGTGGATCTGCCAGAACACAATCACTGGATTATGACAACAGACACGTGAACATCCAGTCGCACCCCCAACACTCCTTTATATAGCCACTAAACTGTGCAGGCTTTAACCCTTGCGCTGCCAAGCCCTCCGGAACGTTTTTCAAATCAGCTGGCCAAGCCATTTTTGAATTTTCTGCAATTTTTTCCTATTGGTTTGATTTTCAACTGCTGCGTTGCTAGCGTTTGTAAAAGACCCCCCAAACCATATATTTTCTGAAAGCGCAGGCCCGGTAGAATAAAAAGATGGTGATACTAAATTTGTAGGCCCTGCGATAATTGCGCAAATGTTTCTCAAATTAATATTAAACCGATAAAAATACACAATTCAATTGTTAAAACACACCAAAATCAGTATCCGTGCACAAAAAAAATAATTTTCTGACTAAATCTAAAAGATAAAACTGTATTGAGTTAATAAATAACAAATATTAGCAAATTTGTAATTGCGCCTTTTTGCGAAAAGGTAAAAAAAATGAAGGTATGCAAAACCATTCTACTATAAGCTGATGGTCGCTAAAGCGACCATCAGCTTATAGTAGAACTGTAAATGCCAGGTCCGTACGACGTACTGAGCTGGCCAGCTGGAAGCACTTTTGTAGCTCCGTACGACGTACGTCCTTGGCAGCGAAAGGGTTAAATCAATCAAGTAAGATATGCCTCTTGAAGCTAACCCAATTTAATCTGCTGCCTGTCTTCTGGAGATGGACAGCTACTAATTTGCATATTATCAGATCTTCTAGAGCTAGAACACCAAAAAGATTCAATACGGATTGCCATTTAATAACTTTACCTGCTCTCTTTGAAGGTTTCATTGCACTCTGTGTAAAGGTTATCTACAACAGTGGCTTCAAAGCCTATCCTGAAAGGGGACCTTGCACTGAAAAACAAGGTCCACTAATGTGGCATTCCCCCCACCATTTTTTTTTTTTAACGAAATGCTGGATTACAATAATAAAAAAAACTCTGAAAGAAAATCATTAAAAAAGTTACTTTACTCCTGGGGTTTAGCAGTCTTGCCTAGGGGAAGGTGACATCACTGTCTTCTTGTGGTTTCCTGGGAAAGTTGACGATCCTAAATCTCATGAAAATATGTTCCTGCATATTACTACAGCATCTTCTGATGAGAGTTGGGACCCGGAGCTTTCTCAAGATCCCATTGTGAGGCCCAGAAAGTAAAGGAGGGAGTGTCCAGAACTAAGGAGTAAGGTGAATATTTTTCACTTTTTTCTTTTCACGTGTCTTATTTTATTATTGATGTAATCCATCACTGTGAGTATCAGTTAAATGTCATGTTTTGTGGCTTCCCACAAAGGTAGCTACATTTTACAACTTAGATATTCTACACTCCACTAGGCACATGTGAGTTTTCTTTAAAAACATACACCATTAGGCTCTGTTCACACCTCAGAGTCAAAGTTTTTAGGCTTCTTTCAGGCTTTCAAAGCATTTTTAATGTTTTTCAGCTGTATTTAGCTTAAGGGAAGTTTACAAAACAGAGAGCTGCGTCTTTTGAGAAACACGCACAACAAACACACAAAAAAAAGCTTAAAAACGTCCATGTTAGACATGTGCAGGCATTTCCATTAAAGCCAATGAGGCCATGAATGCAGAATTTTTCAAAAAAAGTAGCTCATGTCCAGAGACAGACATTTGGCTACAAGTGACAGAACACTCGGAAGTAAACAGGGGCCATTGCAAACATGGAAATCCATTGTTTGAGTATTGTATTAGCCCTTCCAGCTACAAAATGCAAAAGTGTGAACAGAGCGGGATTTAAAAGAGAACTTTGGGGTAAGTGTTTTTCCCCATAGTTCTCTTTAGGGTCACGGGAGGACATATACTAGCGTCCTCCCGTGACCCAAAGCTCAGTATATCACGAGTTATAGCTTGCGGTATACTGAGACCGCCGCAGCCGTGATGGATCCCGACATTACTGTTGAGATCCACCCAGCTGCGTGAGTGACAGCTGGCTCTGCCTATCTAGAGGCAGAGCCAGCTGTACCTGCCCCCTCCCCTGTTCATTCCCTCAGTCAGCGCTGAAGGATCGGAGCGGGGAGGGGGGAATCCCTACGGGAAGAGGTGACTGACAGTCACCGCTCTCTGCAGGGAGATGATTGAGAAGTGAGCGAGCGATAGTATGCGTTCACTTTCTTCCTGATCTATTGAGCCGACGTGTGACAGTTTATACTGTGGTGGTATACTGAGACCGCCGCAGCCGGGACGGATCCCGACATTACTGTTGAGATCCACCCAGCTGTGTGACAGGTGGCTCTGCCTATCCAGAGGCAGAGCTAGCTGTGCCCGCTCCCTTCCCCACTCATTCCCCCCACTCTGCGCTGGAGGATCAGAGAGGGGAGGGGAGGGGGGATCCCTGCAGGGAGAGGTGACTGACAGTCACTTGAGGGAGACGATCGAGAAGTGAGCAGATCAGTGGCATGTTTCTGCTCACTTTCCGATCGATAGAGCCGACAGCTTCTTTTTCACAGGTCGGTTCTAACTATGAGGATGAGTAGAAATCACTCACCTCATAGATCTCCTTTAAAGATAGGTTAGGATAATGTTTATTTAGAAAACAATCTGAATGAAAGTTTATAAAAATGCAGAGCTTTATTTAGGGAGTGAAAGAGGAAAAGAAAAGTGTTATCACAGGGTTTACACTGAAGGCTGATAATCCTGGGAGTTACTGTATAAACAAATAAACTATAGCTAAAATATAAGCTGTTGGGTGATTTAAAATCCCAGCATCCAAACAATTTACCTTTTTTATAGTCATGGTTTCTTTTCCATAAGATTAACAGATTTCTAATGATCAAAATCTAATTATTGTTAGTATTAAGATATTTGTTTTCTTGCACTGAACTTTTTTTTAATCATAGTGTGCACAATTTCCACATTCCCAATCACTGACCAAAAATGTAGCAAAATAATTTCTTGTACCAGGTTTAGGAATAAGCTCCATCTTCTGTATTCACTCTGTAAAGGGATAACATGGTTTTAGGTGGAGAAGTGACGGGAAGTGTTACGCGCTGACGTGTCTTCCCAGTGATTGAGGCCAGGTAAGACCACAAATATATCCCTTGTGGTTTGTCCTGACCTTTTTGCTTGTCGATGGGAAAGGCCATCTCACACAATACTATTTTCCAGTTCTGGTCCAGTAACCTCTATATAATAGCTGTCATGTGAAGACACCTTTGGTAATGTGCATGCTTTTGCTACTGGCTACTAAGGGAAAGGTGATACATGCTAAATATTGTAGAATATCTGTAGTGCAACATTTGTAAGACAGTATTAACAAACTGAGAAACATAACTAAAGGCAAGTAAAATCTCAATTAGAGATTCACTGTTGTGAATGAACCATTATTGTGTCAATTGTGGCAGAGCAGGGCAATGCCACGGCATAGTATGGCAACATTGGCACCCAGAACTCTCAGCCTAAGGGGCTGAGAAGGTCCGGAATGTAAACAATATTATAAAGGAAGAGCCTGGCTTTTCAGGTCCTTCCAGGTTTTCCTAATTGTAGCTGGGATCTGGAGTTCTGGAGATCTCTTAGAGCTCAGGGTGGGATGAGATCTCCAGTCCTGGGGCCAGGTGTTGCCAATGACCAGCCTGGGCTGATCAGGTGGCTGAGAGAAGCCTACTTAGGAAGCTAGCCCAGTGCTCAGAGTTGTGTTGGAGTTGTGTGGGTGCAGGAAGCGCAGAGCCACAGCAGACTCAAGTCCGTGCGGGACACGTGGAACAGCCAGGGAAGGCTAGGAGAGGTCAGGAAGGTCGGTGACCCTAGGGCCGCTGGGACACACTGCTGAGAGAGCAGAGTGAGGGCTCACAAGGGAAGCGATCTTGTGCAACAGGGGAGGTCTACCCTGTGGATGGAACAAGATGTATGGCGTTTGCCCTTAATAAAACTGCATTTTACTTGCACCTGCGGTCTACAGTCGAGTGCCCTTGTTACACTATGTACATACAGTATTCATGGTTAAAGCCAGCAACAGGTCCAGTTTGTATTTACTCTTACTGCTCCAGGCAGTGCTTCTTAGCAAAATAAGTCCTGACGGATTACAGGACAACATTTGAACTTTTTTCCTATTGATTATTGCTACATAAGGAACAAAGTCCATTATTTTTTTTTATCAAAAATTACTTTACAATGATCTTTAACACCAAGAATAAAGACTATAACAAATGTCTGAATCTTGTTTGATAAAACATTTTTTAATAAAATAACAGGCAATGTTATAGCGACAGTAGATGTTCCTAATGAAAAGACCCTTATCAATAAGCAGGATCAATGGGGGCGGCAACACACTTGGAAGTAGTATGGAGAAGTACCCTATCAATACAGTAAGAGTCCACACATAAGTTAAAATCCCTGGTGCACAGGGGAGAGATGCTTATCCAACATGCTCTTTCACAGATTTATGCAATATATTCCATCCCACTACAGGGCTACGGTCCGACTTTTGTGGTAAAGGAAATGAGGATGTCATTTACTTCATTCCAAAGGAAGCAGATATTCTACTTTGCTCATAAATCCTCTATTATGAATAAATTCCAAGAAACGGGATACAAAAGAGTGGAGAAGTGGTGGTACAAGGTTCCACATGTTCTGAATAAGATCTAACCTTAAACTTTCCCTACAGATTGGACGTGTGCCGATGCTTTGGGTACAATGCTCATGTTTTTTGGTCCTGTCTGAAACCAAAAACATTCTGGGGTATGGTCCATGTTGTAATTAAACAACTTACCTCTATCTAGCTGCCGGTCTACTCCACCTGAATGACAGACCCATCTCCAAGTACAAAAAATCATTGTCTGTACATCTTCTCAATGCAGTGTTAGCTTTCATTTCTTTACTTTGGAAACAACCCTACCATCCCACAACTGTGGTATACGAAGGTTGATGATATTTTAAGAATGGAAGACTTGACTTCGACTCTTAAGAACAATGAGCAACAATTTGGATCCACTTGAAGACCCTGTCTCTTCTTCCAAACTACTGACTCTTACTTACATAAAATGTCAGATCCAACTCTGACCTCACCTTGTAGCACTCAGGAGACATTCACTTGCAGCCCTAACTTTTGGTGTTGCTCATCCCCCAAGGGTGTAATACTGCTCTGTTGTACACCCCCTCCCCTCTGCCTCCACAATAGCACCTTCCCCCTCCTGACTTGAGCAGTCATTTGCAGGAGCTCAAGTCAGATACTTCCCCAGGTGAAGAGGGACAGTACAGAAGATTGGGACTACAAGACAAAAACTGTTGTAAATATTTATTTTAAAGGAGAACTATGAGATGAGTGATTTCCACTCACCTCATAGTTCTAGCCGACCTGTGACAATGAGACTGTCACAGGTCGGCTCAGTAGATCGGGAGGGGAGCGAACACATACCAGGTTCGCTCACCTCTCGATCCTGTCACGGCTCTCTGCCGTGACAGGGGGAGGGGCTGGATTCCCCTCTCCCCGCTCCGATCTGCCAGCGCTGACTGGCGGAACAGACGTGGAGGGGGCGGGTACAGCTGGCTCTGCCTCTAGATAGGCAGAGCCAGCTGTCACTCACGCAGCTGGGCGGATCCCGTCATCTACGTCGGGATCCGCTCCGGCAGCTGCGTCTCAGTATACCGCAAGCTGTAGCTCGCGGTATACTGAGCTTAGGGTAACGGGAGGACGCTAGTTTGTGTCCTCCCGTTACCCTAAGGAGAACTATGGGGAAAAACACTGACCCCAGAGTTCTCCTTTAATAAAGTACAGAGCTGAGGCATTACTAGTTACTTGTGTGGAGCCCTTTAATGTAATATAATTCTGTACAACTACCATTAGTAAGGCTGGAGTACTGGGGTCTAATACCATTCCTCTGCAGGGTATAAGGACTACCCTAGAGGGGCAGCAATACTATACAATCCAGAACTATCTGGTGGAAAACTGCACTATTTCATATAAATGCCAGCAAGCCGAGTCACACTTCCTTTTTAAGCATTTTTAGTAGGTGCACATGAATGTCCAACCACAACATGCATAGTGTTCTTTCCAACACCTTCTTTCAGAACTATTATGAACAGTTCCAGGCCTGGAAAATCTGCTGGTTCGGGCAGGTGGTGAAAGTCAGAATCAGCACATGTTTATACTAGAAAGCAATACTTTGTTGCGGAGGCTTCTATGGCACCTTTCTGGATCAGCATGTGGTATCATTGCATGCAAAGGAGGTATGAACAAACTTTTAGCACCAATAGTGGGCTGACCAATCTCATTCATGCAGCACTACAACAGCCAGCCTAATAACAGTAAAAAAAAGGTGGATGTTAATCTGAACACTGCAGGTTAAGACCTGATAACACTGGTCTACAGGTTTTGGGAAATTATTGACCTCCGAGATAAAATGTGTTAATTCTTACATATTTTGATTAGATGAATTAGAAAACAGGTGATAAAGGTTCTGGTTGGTTGGCTAAAAATTTTAAGATATTTCACAATAAAGATTTATACACAGGCGAGTATATTTGCCTTCAAGGGAGGGAGGTGTCTGATCATCATGATGGCTTGTAACATCTAGCCAAAGTACGGTAGAACAATGAAAATGGTACCACATGGAAGTGTATACATTTATCTTCACTTTGAGACTAAAGCTTATTACCCAACTGTAATTTATTGTTCTTTTATTACAAGGTACATTTGTTTTGGTCAGATCTATGCCTCATACAGCTACATCTGGTGGCTTGTGAAAGTGTCACAGCCTAACATTTCCAACAGTTGTGTGATATTTTCCCTCAGAAGCCAAGGTGCCTCGAAAACTGTGTAAACAATGCAGATAACTTCTGCTACATTTGTGCTGAGATTACATTTGCATCTCAAAAGTGCAGTATGACGGCAGTGGTATATTTGGGATGAAAAATAGGGGATCAGGACAAGAGTTGGGCCCCTCATTATTGTTGCATTACATGTGCAACTTATCTGCGTCATTGGCTAAACAAGAAGAAAAGTCTATGCCTTTCGCAGTCCCAATGATGTAAATGGGAACCCACCAATCATAGTAGTGACTGCTATTTTTGCCTAGTTACCCCACTTGCAAAAGGGATCTCAAGAAAGAAGAAGTGGACCGTGGAATATCCAAACATTCCATCAGCACTGCGTCCTGTACCCTATGGTGAGGACTTGCCTATTCCAGATCCACCAGGATCCTACTCTCTAGACTCAGATAATGATAAAGACGATGAGCACGAAAATTTTATATGAAAAACCAATAAATTAATGGAAAGTTATGTTATTGGTACCGATAAAAAGATAAATGTATAATGATTGGTTTGGCACCCTTCTCATTGCAAGATCACATTTTGCAGAAAAGTTATGGAGCATTATCGCACATTCCCCTCCTAATTTTGAATTATTCTAATGCAATTTTGACCTGAAGCTGTATCTTGGAAACTGGAGCCAATTAATACTAAGAACTTAATTTTCCTTTATTAGTTACCCTATTCTGGTAAAATGTAGACCAGTGTAATGCAACCGAAAATGCAACACTTCTACAAGCATTATTCAGTTATAAATACTCCTATATGTGTCTAATCTTTTTGCACCTGTCTCATAGGATGCATGCTGTAATACCACAATATACCACTGTATATTGTGTGCAGCCATAGAAGCAGTTTTGTAAAGCATAACTATACAGTTCCTTCAGCGAGTTATCACTGTTAAAGTTACCTGGAGGCAATTTTTTCTATGTTTGCACTTTTATTAACTTTATGACTGCTTTTCCTATACATATTTGTAGCTTTCAGATTAATCAGACAGTGCAATCAGCACCACTGGTGGTCAACCACTGTGATAAAATCAGTTAAAGAGGGATGTTGATTACCATTTTGATTACTTTAACATTTGTTCTATTTTTCAGAAGCTGCCATAAGCAATATTCCAGCCTGTCTGTCTAGGAGGAATAATTCTCATCTGTCACTGCGGTGACCCTGTAATAAATGGTGACAATTCTGCAGCATCTGGTGCCCCCGATGAACTGAGGCTGCGGTTAGTTTCAGATGTTTACTGGCTCAAAAACTGTGGAACCAGCACAAGATAATCTTCCAAAGAAATTCAAACTTTATTCCACGTGCATCTGTACAAAACACAACCGCTGTTGTGTTTTGTACAGATGCATGTGGAATAAAGTTTGAATTTCTTTGGAAGATCATCATGTGCTGGTTCAACAGTTTTTGAGCCTATTACTCCAGAAGAGAGTCATCCGTGCACCGAATGTGGATTGCAGGAACACATGATAGGGGTGAGCTGTGTGCTTTGTATTTTCAGTCTACCAGATGTTTACTGGGTGTGGATCTATTATGTTAGAACTGTGCTATCTGAATTACTTTTGCATATCTTTCTACTCTAAGATGCAGTGGAAAACTTGGCAGTGAGAACATGTACCTTCCCCAGCCTTCACATTAAGCCAATCGGCATAGTTATTGGCATACAATAGTACAGAATCATATTCCAGTACTGTGCCAGATATCACTGAGAATATTTTCACAAATGTTTTAGGGAAGTTATTTAGTTTTAATTTCATGTATGTTGCAACTAATGTAAGGAAAGGGAGATCCTCTTTTTAAGCATTGAGTTGGTTTATATTTACACTTTCACTTTATGGAATAAGCCACATGAAGAGGTGACTAAGAAGCAGTAAACCACAACTACTAAGCAGGAAGAACAGACTTCATATATGATGAATAAATATGGATACTCCATATGAAATCCCAAACTATACATGGACGCAAGGTTTTAAAGCACGGAGGGCCTGATATATGAGACCTGTGTCACAGCAAAAATGTCCTATTGTCCATAGCTACAAACCAACTTCATTAGGGCGTGTATAGATGGGCACATACTGTGTGCTTCAATCTGTTCATATTGTTGCACTTCAGCAATTAAAATAAATTCCTGTGTGTTAATGCACCTCAATGACCTCCACTATAATGAATAAGAACCCAAATTATTTTTATGGATTTATACTGCAATGTTCTTCCCTGTACTTTGTAAAACAAGAAAGCCTTCTGATGTGCATAAGGCCAAGTGAAAAAAGCATGCAGTAACACACCATAAATGCACATTATTGTATATACATAGGTGTTTTTTAATAAAAAATGCTAGACAAGAAACACTTCCAATTATGTAATTAAAGTGTAAGTAGGGCCAACATTTTTTAGTTTGGGATATAAGTTTTAAAACCCATGCCAATTTATTTTTTGCTGTCTATGTATCATTGTGAAAATTTACCTTTGCATACTGTCTTAGAGACACAAATGTTAGAGGAAATCTCCTAAAGTGAGGGGAATTCCCCTCTCAGTTTTCCCTGAAACAGGTGTTCCATTGGAAGATTTCCCCACACCCCTTGTTCTGAGGACAACTTTAAAATGTTGGATTTCCCTCCACTCTCTTTATCAGTAACATTGATCACCAGTACAAATAGGGAATCTCCCCCATGGGGACAAAGACACTATTAAATACTTGACAGAGGGTCAAATCCATTCTCACTCCATCCATACTGTAAAAAAAGAAGAAGAAAAGATTTTGTCTAGAGATACAGAAAAAAAGTTAGCTATCTGCTTTTACAGTATTTCTTTAAGATGAATAGTCTTCCATTGTCCTAGGATGTCGGCCCTGATGTAACCCAAAAACATACTGACTGACTACTACCTAAATTAACTTCAGGGTATGTACAACTATGGCAAGAACTGGTTGCTGTGCAATCTGTTGACACTATATAAATAAATAAAATTAATAAAATAAACATGTTCAGGAATAGAATAATCTTAATTTTTTATTATGTTTGCTAAATTACACATCTTGAACGGCTTTAAATATTTAACAAAAAGCATTACTGTTTAATAGTATACATGTTCCATACATAATAAAATCAATAAATTAAATATCTACAAAAAATATAAAGCTCTAATAACAATAATAAAAAAAAGTGTCAAGAGGAAAATCTTATGCATTTTTTTTTAACTTTGATCTGTTCTTGTAATAGATCTGGGAGGCAAAACAAGCAACCATTTCATCATATCTTAGCATAGGGAGCATCTAATGAATCCATAAGAGTATTTGGCTGCAATGATGGAAGGTCATTGACTGTGTAAACTGCTTATGTACAACGCCAATATATGAGTGGAAGTGGTTTGACTTATATAGGATATTATAATTTACATTTTAGTGTCTTTTGAAGGCATGGCAAATCAATGACAATTCTCTATGTACACTGTATTAAGGAAGAAAGCAACTTCCCAGCAAAGTACCTTAAGATACTAGAATGTATTGCAAATAAGATAATCTTTTATTTGCCTCAGGGCAAAGCCTGCAGCAAGTCTGACTCGGAACAGCATAAATGATGCAGGCTGAGTCTTGGTTATACACTTGTGGTGATTAGAGAGTCTCATGGTAAAGAGTACAGCTGCATTCAACTTACATAGGATAAGGCTTTCTAAGGCGCACAATGTAAATGCACAGCTGCTAGCTCGGTGTCACACTGTAAGCTCTGACCGATTCTGATGATGCAGGATATACTTGAAGAATTCTTATCTACAAATGATACCAGCGCCAGGCTTTGCAGAACAATAATGGTTCACATAAATAATGTCATATCTAAATTGTTATTCTTTTTGACCCTCCAGCAATTGACTGAATGTATTCAGTCCAAAAAAATCAACTTGCAGTAGATACTGTATTCAGCAGTGTCACTTCTGACTTTGCAAAATTAGACACAAACTAAGCACAAATAAATCAAATGTATTTTATTAGAAATAAAAAAAAATTGTATGTAACAAAGACTTTGCTGGGCACATTCAATTTCTGCTCAGAAAGTTCATTATTACATTTCCTACATAAAGGCATTTTCTGACAGTAAAGGTGTGCCAGGGATTTAACTTGCTATTTAAAAAATGCTATTTGCATGTTGGCTGTCATTACCTGCATCCTCCCTAGAACCTTCCAGATTTGTATCAAGGTGGCTTACTTACCTTGGTTCCTTATCCCCTTCGATAAGTATGTTATTCCCTTTGCCAAGTCGTACTCACGGGGTATAAGGGCAGACATCCCAACCTGCAAAACCTTATTTCAGGGAGGTTCCCGTCTCATTTCAGGGAGGTGCCCTTTCTGTTTTTTGTTTTTTTGGTTTGTTTTTTTTACATATATAATATGTCACTCTGAAACTTTACCCACTGATAGCTTACCGGAAAGGTTTACTCAGAGTGAAGCTTTCAGGAAGAAAATGTCTCTCTCGCGGACATCAGGGAGCTGCTGTCCAAAAGAGGGAGACTCCCTGAACATCAGGGAGACTTGAGATCCCTGTAAGGGGTTCTACACATAATAAACCTGGATGGAGGAAACCACTTTGCTTAGTTGTCTACCACCCTTTATGGTTTATGTTTTTCTTTAAATGGCGACTTATTAATGTTTGTTAACATGATTTTTTTCTTCTCAAAATAAAGAATACATTTAAAAAAATGCTGTATTAGATTATATAACTACTATATACCCCAATCATGGGTAAAAATATTGCTGTAAAATATGAGATTGCCTTCTTTTCAACATTTTGTACCATTCAAGGATGACTGATATCTGCTCAGATTTCAAGTGAATAGGACACAGGATGAGCTCATACAAGGCCTATGTTACAGTGTGCATGCTGTTATGGCAGGTCTGCTATTATTGCTCCCTGCCTCATTTCTGCCAGTATGCACATGCCCTTATCTCAGTGTATAACGCCCATGCTTTTGGCAGAGCTTTTCCCAGATGATAACTTCATATGACAGTTTTTCTATGACATCACATGTCACATGACAACAAAACTAGACTCCACATTATCATTGGGAGGTCTTTTATATTATATCTGTTATATATAAATATAATTTTTGTTTAATAGATTCAAAACGAACACACCTCAAGGGATTTCCAGAGCAGTTAGTTAAAGAGACCGCACAGCAGAACTGCTTGCGTTGTGGTCCAATTTGTCTGATTGTAAAATGGGAAGAGCTCTTGGGTTAGGGATGAATCACTGCTGATGAGTTATTTAGTTGTGTAAATAACTGGCTTTTAATCAAAGAAGCAAATTGACAGCCTTCAAATGCATACTAGTACACATCAAAGCAATTGCTTTAAAGTAGAACTGAATGCCAAGCTTTTCTTTGTTTTAGATACAGTAAGAGAAGTTTATAACCTCTGTTAGCCTTTTTGACAACTGTGTCCCATTGGAGAGATTTATTTCCACTTCCTGTCTAATAGCTACAATGGGAAGTGGGAGAAAATCCCTCCAAAGGGAGGGAAGTCACTGGTGGTCAGCAGGGTAACCACCACAATGCCCCCACTAAAAGAATTACCATCTCTTCCTGTTCTAATGACAACCAAAGATAAGGTACTTGCTTTAACTTTCAGAGATAACATTCCACAGGACAAATAGAGTGGGTAAATCACAGACAGCAATAAAAAATTAATCTTTCCGCACTCTATCCACAACTAAAGATAAAGTTTTGGCTTCAGATGCACTTTAAGCAAACTTCAATGGCTTCCTGGATTCCCAGTGTGCATTTCTTTCCCTGCTGCTTGATGTGATGCAATCTAAATTTGTCAAGACTATATATCCCATTATGCATTGATTCCAGTAAGCAATGATAACGTTCCATTGTTTAGATGTTGAGTTGTAGTTCAGGCATCAAGCTCTGTGAGAACTGCATCACTGCATTGTGCAAGTACATCCTATGGGATGTTCAAAAAGTAAATTTACAAACATTTAGGATTTATATGGTTTTTGGGAGTGGGATAATACTTATGGAAATTTAACATAAAAATACAGATTTCTTTTTTTTAACATGTGTGCAAAAAAGGCACTGGCAGCAAAAGGGTTAAACTAAAGTCAATATTATAACCCCCATTTTTTATTCTCAAGTCTCCTTTAATTTGTTGTTAGAATATGGAAAAATCGTTTTAGTGCGTGACTAATTTTTAATGACTAATACCTCAAAAAAAAAAAAAAAAGTCAAAGACTAATCTAGTATGGGTGCCCATTGACTTGGCTCCATATTTTAATAGCCACCTCTGTGGATGTTGGTTTGTGAGTGTCTTAGTTTAAATCTGAGGGCTGCATTTGTGTTCCATAGGACTTTTAAACATGTCTGTGTCACTATTAAAGGGTATCAATGCCACAATGACAGGTCATTTTCTACCAATATAGTCTGCCAAGAGCTGTTTTTTTCCATGAAAGACTGTCCTAACTAAAATAATGTTGAGGACATTGGCCAGCTAATCTATCCACACCCAACCAAAGCAGTTCTTTATATTTTCTGCCAATAGTAAAAAAACACCTTAGAATCAGAATAAGCAAACTGGAACTATGTGTGTCTCCTCTAAACATGTGTGCAATCTTTGGCCTTTGAAACCTAACTAGACTATGCCTGCTGATTTCCAAATATGATTTTTTGTTCAGTTATATATAATAAAACAAGGCAATGGTAAGGTCCTTCATTACGCAAATCTCTTAATCAGAAGTGTAGCCCTGAGTTTTAGGTGGCTGTAAACCCCAACAATGAACTTCTGCAATTTGTTTAGGACACTGACTAATCAACTTCCATAGAGGTGGCTATTAAACAAGCCTCACAATCAACATCACCTATTCATTCTATTTTGGTTTATCAAATATACAATTAAAACCTTTTTGTTGGATAAGTGCAAATAAAATGGCTGTTGATCTTTGCAGAAATCCAGTGAGGTCCTGTGAACTATGCAGTGTTATTTCAAGCATTGTAGTCAGCCCTGTCCAGTTGAACTCTGATCTACAAAATACTTCCTCTATGTTTGGAGTTGAGGAGATGGAGAGGTGTTCTGTCCTAACAGTGTCTGCCCTAAGGTGACAAAACTACTTCTGCACAGGTACAGTACAAAGAGTGAGCGCTGTCACCAATGGACCAGAAGTGTGTTACTGGCAGGATCATTTAGTGGAAATAAATAATACAAAGCATGAAAAAAGAAAACAAATGTATCCACCACATCTAAGGACTGCTAATCAATTTTTCATAAACCATCACACTTCCTAGGCAAGCAGAAAGATTTGATAATAGAAAATAGCTGTATGCTTTTTTTAAATAATGGGTTTCTACTGCCTACCAGTAAAGTATGAATTTTAGTCTCTGACTACTGACAATTTGTTTGTTGTTCCATCTGTAGTCTTACATGGAGTGATCTGTGCCTCAGAAGGAGAGAGTACACTGAAAAGCGTGTATTTAGATTGGCCAGGTGATCGTCCAAGTGCTAAAATATATTCATTACTGGCCCAAACAAAATAGATGTACAGTAAATAGATACACAGTTTCCTTGACTGTAAGCTTCATCTTGCACAGACGTTCTAGAAGAATCTGCAGGGTGATTCCCACCTCCTAATGTACTCTCTCATCTATAGTATAGGCACCTCCAGATACTTAATCTCATTTTTGGATCCTCTTCACTGTGCCCTGGGATTTGCAGAATCCTGACCACAAACAGTTGTCATGACTTCCTATTCATCCTATGACTACTCTTTCTACAACCCTTAGCGGACTTTCCTATTAGCCAATGACCCTGTCCATAGTAATTGGTGTCAAATACACAAATACACGACACAGAGGATGGAAGGAAGGAGGTGGGTCACAATGGGATCCAAAAGCTGTTGCTACCATGTAAACCCTGGGTTTTAAAGTGTGTTTCCACTTTTGTAGCCATATTGGGATAATATCTACTTCATATTTGTTACATGTTCCCATTAACATAGCATAAACAAATATTTAAGAATTTCAGCTTACATTTTTAAGTGCTTTTTACTAGCTTAAAATCCTACCTAGATTTCCCCTATGTAAGTTAAGGAGAGGGCTGGAGAGGAGTTGGGGGAAGTTATGTTTACTCTAATTAATCATGTCTGTACTGTGCTGGCAGATCTCATTATCAATTGTAAAGTAGATTTGAACACTGTCTGTCCTAACAATGGGATTAAAATGTAGAAACATTGAGGGGAATTTATCAAAACTGGAGCAGCTGTGCACAGCAACCAATCAGCTTCTCTGTTCAGTTAAGATTTGAAAATGAAAAAGAGAAGCTGATTGGTTGCCATGCACAGCTGCTCCAGTTTTTGTCTGCTCCAGTTTTCATACATTCCCCTTATTGTATGTTGATGAGAGGATGCACAGTCTGTCCCTTAGTTTGTCCCTTATTTTTCAAACTGCTCAAAGTAGCCTGGAATTTGCATAAATGCCTTCAGCAAAGACACAGCTAAAATATATATTTTTACAATTTTAGATATGCCATGTGAAAAGGGACACATAACAAACATATAGAGGGGTTTTCTCAAATCTGACTGCAATAGTAGAAACATACTTTAAGGATCCTAGGGTACAGTGTACATAATAAAACAGGAAACCCTATAGGTTTGCTTTAAACAGAGGTTTCACACAAGTAAAATTAATCAGAGAACTGCTTCTGTCAGAAATGCAACCCACTGTCATATGATTCTTTATAGTGGAGCTTCATCTCTTACTCGGAGTGATGAGAAGGAGCCTACATTGAGTAGAATCAGAATATATAGCTTGCACATTCAGATAGCTATGCAACTGGTGTTCCTAACTTACTGGCACCAGGGTTATTTTAACAATAGAGTTGCCTGGCACACTACAGCTATGTCCAGTGGAAAAAAGGAAGACATGGACAGGTAATGGACTTTCTGTACAGTGCCAGGACAAGGTCATCCAGTGCCCAAGGTAAAGATGCCAAACTGTGTCCCCTTCCCAACCCCCAATGGCGCTCTCTTCCCCACCCCCAAATGCAAAATTAAAAGACAGAGAACCACAGGCTTGATAGGGTTGTAAAAGACCTGGTGCACGCCTGGGCAGTGCAACTAGAAACAAGATGCAGCTAGCTGGAACATATTAGGATTCGACACTCCCAGAAGTTAAAGAAATGCCATGGTTCACCAGCAAATTTCTTCCTCCAAAAGCAATACATGCTAAAGCCGTTCCTCCACAATCGCTAACCTCTGCAACCTTTTTCCACCACTTGTCATCCCTGCCCCCTCCTCCCCCTCACATACAATGCAACCTGCTGCTCCCCCTCTTCACATTCACATACAATGCAGCCCCCCTGACACCCACC
>NW_017306405.1:1352892-1417582 GCF_000935625.1 Nanorana parkeri | reverse complement strand
GCATACAGTGCAGCCTCCTATCCCTCTGCCCCTTACATGTGCATACACTGCTGCCACATGCCCCCTCTCCCCCTCACACATACGCACAATTCAGCCGCCACCCCCCCTCACCCATACATACAATGCAGCTCCCCACCTCGCACATACATGCAATATAGCCCCCCACACACATACATAAAATGCAGCTCCACCCTCCTTACACATAAATGCAATGCAGCCCCCCACAATGTACCCGGCACAGGGAATTATCAGCTCACAAGATTTCTGGCAAGATAATGAAAAGGCATGTTTTGCATTCATCAACGAATATAACAAAATGTTTTCAATTGTATATTTAACAGACCAAAGAGGTTCCTTGTCAGGATTTGCATAAACTATATTAATGTGACATATTGTGTGTTTATCTATGTGTAGTTTGTAATTATCTATATTTATGGAGGCAGTTCCTATGTGAAAATCACGTCAAATATTACTTTAAGGAAAACCCTACAACAATAATTCAAAATTTGTGTTCACTAATAATACATTATACTTTCCTTTTAAAATAGGTATGCAAATCTGGCAAACTCGACTTCATACTACAGAAGAGCAAATTGGTATTTAAGCCAACCTTGGCCTGAACTATTAAGTTATCATATCCATGAAGCCATCAGCAATGTCAAAAGCTTAGCTTAGAAAATAGCTTTCACAGACAAAGAGCCGGCATGCTTTCTATACAGCTGCAGTCTGCACATTTCTTTATTTGCCCTGTCAGACTCATCTTACGCTACATCTAAAATGGAATATGTTTAAGCATGCAATGTTTTGAAATTTGTCAATTTCTAGTGGTACTTTTTTTAAAGACTTGCAAATCTTAAGGGACAATTTATTTCAAGATGTTGCTGAAAATATCTAGTGACTGACTGCATGTCTCGAGAGGATTGCCTTAGTGCTATTGTGCACTGCCATCTGTTAAGAAATGTATCCTCTTGTCTTTTGGTTCGGGACCACAGATGGAAAGTTTCCTCTTGCCTGATAATGCTGACAATAACTGCCAACAGCCGTTTATTTGTGGTCAATAATGTTAGAATCTTTAAGAACAATAGTCAAATGCGGACTTTTATTTAAAAAAATAAAAATGTTTCAAAAAGATTTTAGAAACCTCCTCGGGATACCTTAGGAGCCAAAATGTTTCTCCTTGGCATTATAACAAGAGATGTCTATAGAGAGTAAATTAATTAAATCTCTAAAGGCAATCAAATATGTTGACGGCAAGTAGCTGGATTACCCCTGGTTAAAATTAAAACTGACATGTTTAGGCTTTTGTTCTCTCTGCCTGGAGTGACCCAAAATCAACAGGACACTTTCTCCGGGGAGCACCCACTTCACGGATGTAGTAAATGTTATTCACATTTATGAATTACAATGAAAATAATACTGTATACTATGAGATCTATGTGGGATTTTCTTTTCTTTGGTCTTGGTTTGTAATCATACCTTTTACCAACCATCCCACTACATACATGTCACATCCCAATATGTCCATGTTGTAGCAATCATCATCATGCCATGGAAACTTTTGCAATAATGTAGCAATGCTTATATAAATATGAGAACTGCACAATGACAATTCTATATTCTAATACAAAATAATGTGATTATCAGTTTATGCTTTATCTAAAATGATACTGTACTACTTCTCAGCCTATGTTCTTCTGGGTAGATACCAATACTGACTGCTCCACAAGAAAAATGGTAAGTGGTAGTTTAAAGAGGTATCAGACACAAGGGTTAGCCTGTGGCTCAAAGGAGTGACCTGAGGATTACCAGAAGACCCATCAAGATGTACAAACAGCCCTCACTTGTTGCAGGTCCAAAAAGACAACATCCCTCATAGATTAATCAAGTAAAATGCTCCTTAATGCAAGCTAATACTTAATGCATCAATAAGTTTCAAATAATCACCTGTAAATCTGAGTCAATAGCAGGAAGCTGTGATGTCTCAAGATGTCTCTTCAGAGAAACATTTTTGTGACTGGGTCAAAGATGGTGACAGAGGCTACAAGCTAATTTTTAGGCACTGAGGAGGGTCAGAAATAAACTTTATAGGGAATGATACCAGGGCACATCTAGAGCCTCTGAGCAGAAAGCCTCAGTAGAAAAAAAACAGGAAGTCCAGAGTGGACATGGAGGTCTCTCGGCCTTGCCCTACAGGGCTGATGATGACTCAAATGAAAACAATCGCCATGATTTTCTTCTAGGGATACTGAGTAAATGCCCCCAAAACCACTACAGCAGTATGGGCTGAGGTCACCCATAGCAGTGGGACTGTTCGTGCTGTGTTTTAGGATGCTTTTTCAGTGTAGTAATGCAACTGGGACCAATATGAGGCAAGGCCTCAGGTACTCCCATACCTTGGCAGCTGATGCTGATGAGGGTTTCTGTCAGGTGGTGGTAACACGGCCACTGTAGACAGACAGTGTAAATAGACCAGAGACTGGAAATCCATGTGGTTAAATGGGCATTGGCCGAGAATTTGAAAAAGGTGCATAACAGTGCAAACAGTGAGGTAGATCCAGGTGATTCAGCCCTAATGGGGCTAAGCCATGCCTCTGGATCTGGAAAGCTTTTCATGGTCAACTTACACAGTACACTCTGGTCTCGTAAATGCCATAATGCAGAGCCAAGTGCCAGGCTAGCCCTGCACATCCAGAACAGGAGGGCCTGGGTATAGACTCCAAAGCTAGGCAATTTATATAGCTGCTATATACAGACCAGCTCACGAAACAGGGGGGTTATATGGGGGCTAGCTTACAATTTTTCTGTTTGCTAGTGTCCTAAATCTAGGCAGCAGTATATCCAAGTTACTTCTGAATTTCTGTGTCCCTCAAAGGATGAGGGACACAAAAACTAATAAAAACATTACATGCCCTTTTAAAAAAAAAAACATTTTTAGGTATCCAAATTAGCCATAGAGGTATTGTAAAGTTAACAGGCACATGCTGATGCTGCTAACTTTGACCTGGACATTTATTTACCAATGGCCTCTTGTCACAAAATGGTTGATAAAAGGCTTTATATGATATGTAATCTTTAAAAGACAGAAAAAAGAACTCTGACATAGATGAAGGCAAATGTACTGTGCTAAATGAGCTCAGGTATCACATAATTCAAACTCATCATAAAATAACAGGGAGTAACTGAATTATACAGCACCAGATGACAGCATTTTAGCATGGACAAGAACCTGGAACCCAAATGTACAAACATTATTCAGGATTAACAAATATGAAAGTCTCATCCAATAGCCTATGGCAATGGAGTGTGAAAGGACAGTTATTCGTGTGCATAGATTTTTTAGGATAAAACAGGTGCTACCTTGGCACTACAGCGCTCGCACTCTGTTCTACTTACAAAATCAAACCACTGATCTCCCAGTAGGCACTAATTGTATCAACATACTGACATGTTTGAGATCTTTTCCCCCTTTTTTCTGTATGGGAAATGGTGATTAGAAAGGGCTGTCAGTGAAATGCATAATGGGTAAAATGTACCTAATTATAGATTCCAACATCTTAGTACTATAATTTTGTTTACCACTAAAAAGTGGTCCAGAATCAAAGTAAAGAAAGAGAGCAAATTAATACTTTGATAATTTTGTGACAGTGACTTGTAACGGCTCGCTATCCTCACAAGGGGACCCTGGAAAACCACAGGTAGGTCCCTTTTCAGCCACTTTAAACACCCCGTGCTGCCTGCTAACTGTAAAAAGTCAGAGCTCATTCCCTCTCTGTTCTCATGCCAGACACAAGGGAGGGGTGGCAGGCAGGCTTCCAAAATGACAGGTGGTGAGGGGGAGGGAAACAGAGCGGAAATCTTTTTATCCACCTGAAAACAGCAGAAATGCGCCACAAATGCATCCAAATGGGTCCAGTTGATCTGAAACGTGTGAACTCCCAGCCTCTTTAAAAAGCAGGACATTGTGTTAAAATGAGCAGCTATTGGAATCGCTAAATACAGCCAATTAACACTTGTGCTTCCTTTTTGCTAGGAGAGCAACTACTACCTAGTCCAGTACCTGACAAACTAAATATTAAAAACTAAAGTTTGCATTTACCAAAACACTGAAAGCATTAGTGGATTATGGAAGCTGAGCTTTTTTCTTCCCGATTTCTGCTGGAGACGTGTTAGGAATAAGTGGCCATACGCAGGAACAACATTTCAAACTGATCCACATTTAGGGATACCTTAAAAAGTTTCTTTTAGTAAACGTTCTGTAATTATCTCGTATAACACATTAAATACAAACAGTGTTTAACAAAGATCTTGTTTAAGGAGAACCAGTCACAGATACACTATATTGCCAAAAGTATTGGGACACCACTCCAAATCATTCTATTCAGGTGTTCCAGTCACCTTCATAACCACAGGTGTATAAAATCAAGCACCTATGTATGCAGACTGCTTCTACAAACATTTGTGAAAGAATAGGTCGCTCTCAGAAGCTCAGTGAATTCAAGCGTGGTACTGCGATAGGTTGCCACCTGTGCAATAAGTCCATCCGTGAAATTTCCTTGCTGCTAGTAGTATTATAACAACTAGTTAAACCACGTAAAATGACAGAGCGGGGTCAGCGCATGTTGAAGCGCACAGTGCACAGAAGTTGCCAACTGTCTGCAGCGTCAATAGCTACAGACCTCCAAACTTCGTGTGGCCTTCAGATTGGCACAACAATAGGGCATAGAGAGCTTCATGGAATGGGTTTCCATGGCCGAGCAGCTGCATCCATGCCTTACATAACCATGTGCAATGCAAAGCGTCGGATGCAGTGGTGTAAAGCACGCCGCCACTGGACTCTAGAGAAGTGGAGACGTGTTCTCTGGGGTGATGAATCACGCTTCTCTGTCTGGCAATCCGATGGACGTCTCTGGGTTTGGCAGTTGCCAAGGAGAACAATACTTGCCTGACTGCATTGCGCCAAGTGTAAAGTTTGGTGGAGGGGGGATTATGATGTGGGGTTCTTTTTCAGGGGTTGAGCTTGGCCCCTTAGTTCCAGTGAAGGAAACTCTTAAGGCATCAGCATACCAAGACATTTTGGACAATTTCATGCTCCCAACTTTGTGGGGACAGTTTGGGGATGGCACATTCCTGTTCGGACATGGTTGCGCACCAGTGCACAAATCAAGGTCTATAAAGACATGGATGAGCGAGTTTGGGGTGGAGGAACTTGACTGGCCTGCACAGAGTACTGACCTCAACCCAATAGAACACCTTTGGGATGAATTAGAGCGGAGACTACAAGCCAGGACTTCTCGTCCAACATCAGTACCTGACCTCACAAATGTGTTTCTGGAAGAATGGTCAAACATTCCCATAGACACAATCCTAAACCTTGTGGACGCCTTCCCAGAAGAGTTGAAGCTGTTATAGTGGCAAAGGGTGGGCCAACTCAATATTGAACCCTAAGAACTAAGACTGGGATGCCATTAAAGTGCGTTCATGTGCGTGTAAAGGCAGGCGTCCCAATACTTTTGCCAATATAGTGTACATATTTTTAAGACCCTCCTGCCCGACCAAGGGCCACATGCGACTCTTTGCAGACATCAGCAGTCAGTAGTGGGGCTAGGAGCTTTTATTTGTAAAGAGACTGCAATAGCTGTGATCTCTAGCAGTCTTATGTAACATTTACCCAGTTTCTTAAGAGTCTACTACAGCCCCAAACACTCCTTGTACCACATCTGCAGTCTCTGACCATATACTCCAGTATGTCTAAAGTCTTTGACAGTCTTGTGTAGCATCTCACAGTGGCATTGTCTGCCAGCTCCTGATGTTACATAACAGTACAAAATAACAGAAGTGATATACAACCTTGTACACAACGTAAGTTCCTCTGCCAAATGCCCTTGAATCACCAAATAGCAACGTGATTCTCTCTGCAAACACCAACCAGCTTCTGTGGTCATTGGTTCTGGTATACCCTATCGTGCCTTCTAAACCTCACTACTGACTCATCACTTTTATGGCCAGAATCACTAACAACTTAGTGGTATATTTATAAAGCAGTGAATGTGACATTCACCAAATTTTCAGGGCAGGTGTTCTTCCTTGCACATATTTTTTAATAACAGTGGTTAAGTCACCTGCAGAGAATGTTTGGTGAACGTCACATTCACTGCCCTATAAATATGCCCCTTAATAGCATGTGAAGAGGCCAGAGCCAGTAACCACAAAAGTTGGTCAATGTTTGCAGAACCCCCACTATCAAGGGATCCTGAGGTGTTTGTGGTATTCTCCGATCTTCACTTTGAACATGTAAAAACAATTGTCTGAACTATTTGGAAAAAAAAAAAAGGATTTGTAATACAATGTAGCCAGTTTATTTCCAGCCTGATGACTGGTCAATTAAGGAGCAGCAGCACACAGATCATCCGTCTGTTCTTTCCTCTGTTTACACATTCCTTCATGTGCGCACTGATGCAAACACAGGTGTGTTGGCATACAGCATAAAATATGCATGTATTTGCATCGTTTGGGAGCCCCAGCTGCTGCAGGGTTTTTTTGTGCATAAGGATCACTGGACAGAAAAACGGCTATACGAGCTTAAAAGCTGGTGCCAGCGTTTTCATGCACATAGACATAACACAAAACCTTTGGGTGTGTATACCTGCATGCAGCATTTCCTGACCATATATCCCCATGGACAGAAAAGTGGAGCAACTGAGGCTCACAGGCACTACAAATACAGGTGTATTTTATGCTGCATACCAATACACCTGTATTTGCGCCAGTGTCCATGAGCTCCAAATGGGATTAAAGGAATCAGATATCAAGATTCAGGTTGTTACACTAGTTGTATTTAAAGTAGATTTAATGTGTTTTTAAATAATACAGAAGCACATAATATAATGTAATGTAATAATTAGAGGTGCAATGAAATAGAATTTTCAGTCCGAAACTGAAACCAAAAAGTCTTTTTTTTCCTAGCCCTTTTAACATTTTTAAAATATTTTATTTCATTTTTTTAAATCTTTACTGTTGGGGGCTCTGGTGAAATATCAAGGGTCTAAAACAGACCCCTGATATTTCCCTTTTGAAATAGGAAAAGAGAATGAGGACGTAGTGTCCTAAATCTCTATTTCTGCAGCCCCTGTTATGAATGAAAAGAAAGGCTCTATACTCCTGTCCATTCACAAATTGGGGATATAGTATGAATTACTATGTCCACAATCATGAATGAACAGGAAGTGATGCAGAGCAATTCCTATTCATTCATAATTGAGGATACAGTAAGCATTTTATGTCCTCAATTATTTACAAACACTCAACGATCAGCTGCTTGTAACCGCTCTTCATCCTGCCTATCACAGGAGGCTAAGCAGACAGTGTGGGGAGTAGAGCTCAGCGACTTGTGACATGGCTGACAGCTGACTCTTCCCCCTCACCGCCGGCTTGGCCTCCTGTGGCAGCTTTCTCCTCCCCGCACCGCTCTCCATCCTTATCTGTCACAGGACACCGAGTGGGCGGAGTGCTCCCCTCCTGTGACACGCTCCCAGTGCTCCCCGCTCGGCCCCCTGAATGTTTCTCTCTGTCAGAGGGGACACAGAGCAGCGCCGAGAGGGGAGAAGAGAAACCAGGGATGCACCGCAATTGCGGCTGAAAAATTGTACTTTCGGCATTTTACACAAATGCCATTTTCGGGCGATATGTTTCAGCGGCCGGACTTTCGGTGCATTCCTAGTAATGATGTAAGATTAGATTAATGCAGCTTAATAACATTGTACAAGCTTCATTCAGTGGAACCAACCTAAAACTGGTAAATAAAATAAAAAAACAATAAAGCTTTCCACTCACTTGCCTTCATAGCAGCTGGAATCTGATGGGTTGTTACGGGAAATGGCTCTACTTTGATGTGCCAGAGAGTTGCTTACCCAGTTCCCCTTTCACATAAAATGATGCCTTCACCATGCCTCTAACATTCAGCTTCTAAACTTACTAAGTGACCCACTCAGGGCTGGTACAACGGGTGCCTACTGCATTAGTTCTCATGACATTGCTGGAAACCAATGTTCTCAACTTTTCCAAAATTTCCATCATCCTAGCGTGATTCTTCTCTCACTGAAAAAAGGTGATGGTGACCAGAGAGTAGGCCTTCTTTCCACTTGGGTTCAGTGGACAGCAGCACTTGCCCTCATGCAGAAAGTCCACCCTGTCTAGATTGTGCAAACCCTGACTGTTGACATTTTTCACAAATCTTGCTGACCATATTTTTTCCAACTGAGATAATTTGCCAGTAGTTATGCACAAGCTCTTGAATCCTAAAGAAAAATTGCTGGGGTAAGATTCTGAGTGGTATATCTAACTAGATAAATCTCTTTCTCTGAACTGAAGAGAAATGGAAAAAAACAGTGACATGTCACATAAGCAGTGACATCCCACAGGTGCTTCAATTTCACATTATTTCAAGGCTTTTTCTAGAGACAGATCTTATAAGTCAATAAAACAAAGGGAAGTAGTCTGCTGTGGCAGAGTGACTGGAAAGGAAGAGATAGCACAGAGTGCAGCATTCCGAACGGTTTCTGACAGAAATGTGTGAGGGCAGAACATTAAATGAACATGTCATGGTGGTGAAATGAAGTATCTGTGGAGTGAAATAAGTAAATAAAAATGAAAATGCTCCTTCATTCTCACAGACCTGTCTGCATCATTCTCGCACATACAGCACACGCCAGTCAGAATTAGAACATCGAGTTAATAAATTTCCATAGATGACAGCGCGTTGCCACAGTGTTGCAGCAACTGTGCCAGGGCTGCCACACTCACTCTGGATAAATATACTGCTACAAGCTGCAGACAGAGAACAATATTGGCCTTTGAGGCTAATTGGCACAGTTTTATCCAGCCAACAACTATTCCTTTGGTGGTAAGTTGACCTATTTTAGCCTCATCTGCGTGTACAGCTATTGGAATTGGATCGATGACTTACTTAGAAGTTGTCATTTAGAGGAAGAAATTACTAAGTCTATAACATTAGCCCATTTCAAACACATAAGGGTTCTGTGCCTCATTTAGAAGAGCGTCTGACAAGGAAAAAGATGCGCTGAAAGTTTCCTTCTTGTTGTTATGAACAACACAAAGACTTTCCTTTTAGGCACTTTATGCAGGAGTCTTGAAGTGGTCTGCTTCCATGGTTAACACTGGAACTGGAAGACTGGAGGAGCTTTTAAAGTGGGATACCAGTATCCCTAAGAATGAGATGATGCGTGGACCTATATGGGTTGGACTTGATGGACGTATGTCTTTATTCAACCCCAAATACTATGTAACTATGTAACACCACTAAAAGGTCTCATATTTGGTACTATCTGAAAAGTATTTGTAAGAGTTTGTACCAAACCAAATGATAATTTCCCTCATTTTAGGGCAGGTAAAAATGAAATCTGTCCGATTGTTTTAGTGGACCTGAACTCAAAAAATGAACAGTTGCTATCCTATAGGGCACACCTACAAAAGTTGATTGTTTCGAGCAGTACTCGAAAGCTATACTTTTTTGCTTAAAATTCGCTCTGAAAAAAAGCTTTGAACTTCCTATGCCTAGAGCCCATAGCTGTAAATTAGTAGTCTGCTGCCTCTGACTGTTAGTCTCACGAGATATGGAGTAGGATTTGATGATGTCACTACTGTGTTGCTAATTGTTCTTGCTGGAGAGGAAGCTGTACTGGAGGACCTTTAGTGCAACAATCAACCTGCCTTTTCTTCATTCACTATGAGGATCTTTTCTGCACCTATACTGCTGCTGTTTGAAGATTCCCTCTCCAGTCATCAAGCAGGCAGCTCTGACATGAGGAAGCAAAGCCCTTCCTTTAGAAGGATGGCTATCTACACCAGTGAAACAGTGCAAAATTATAAGCCATCAAAGGGAAAAAGATCAGCTGCAGGGAGCCTGCAGGCACTACTGACAAGTCCTTTGTCAGTTGCTTGCCATTTTTGGGCACAGCTTCAGGTTCGCTTTAAGGGCTACACTTATATCTAAGGCCCACAGTGATTTACAGTTATTACCAAACCTCCAACTCCAGCTGAAGCTATTTTATTCTCTGCTTTTCTCCATAAAGCAGAAATTTGCTTTTTCAAAACCGGCACAGGTGAAACACCAGTTTTAGAGTAAGAATGAGTAGTTGCAAAGATGAAAACAAAAATGACAGACTTCCCCGCTCTCCTAACAAAAGTGTATTTATTGCTACTTATGCCCCTGTTTGACAGACTTCCCCACACTTGTTATCCCAGTAATCCCACAAGAAGAGAGGAACAATGTCACTAACAGGGGCACGGACACCAATAGAAACACATCAGAGATTCTAACACTTTCACACTCTATTTGAAAAAAACACATGATACTCAAAAGGGAGTGCCAGACAGATATCCCAGCTCCCTGTGAGCTCGCTTTTTACATAGGGACTCACAAGGTATAAGATGCAAAAGTGTGGCAGTTCAGACACATTGGTTGCAGCACACAGGCACAAAGAAAAAGGGAGGGCAGACAATACAATAGAAGATGGCCTCGTTGTGTGCTATTTTCTTAAACATTTCCCACATTGTTAGACATATCTGAATTTTACAGCATATTTAACAAAGTGTACATAAGTACATAACAAAAGGGGGTGCCTTAGAAAAATGGAGGTAATTATATACTGTAAAATTTCACTAGAAAATCACTTCATTTATATATTCCAATAGCAATGATTTCTACTAAACAAAGGTGCCTTCAGTCAGAGCAGAAAATATTTAAACTCCAATATTACGGACTTTAAAAGAAAAAAAAGTATTTTTTTTTGCCTGGATGGGAAGGGGGTTTAACACCGCGGATGTCAACTGGTTAATAATTAAACCTGAAATATCATTGTTGTGCAAGAGATATATCATGCTAAATAAAGGATTCCAATCAATTTAAGGAATATATTAAATAGCTTTGCCCAACCATCTGCAAGGCAGCAGTTTATTCAGAATGTCTGATGTGTCTGGGAACACGTAGACCCTTGGACATTTCTTTTGTTCCACATCCACAGTCCAGTACATGTCAGATCTGCTTCATGTAGACCTGACCTACCTGCACCAGCGCACTGGGCCATATTTAATAACTTCTACCAGAATGAGTACCAGTTCCTACATTTACTCTGTGTACAAGGCTCAATCTTCTACATATGCCAAGTCATAGAATAGTAAAAGGTAATTTGTGTAAATGGCCATTGATTTGTAATGCCTTAATTTTTTTAAAATATTACCGGACATTTCATATGCGCAGAGAGTGTGGCCCCAACAAGGTGGGTTACCAAATTTGTTAGATTTTTGACATATTAGGATACTATGGAATGCTGGCTACTTTTTTAAAGCTAAATTTCATGCAGATATAAAACACAACAAAATAAATGCAGCTATCTATTTAATAATAAATTACGCAAGATGCAAATAGTATATATACCTGAATTTGACTTGGTATTTGCCTCTTGCAAGACCCTGTGCAGATGAACTGGGAGAGGCGGCAATAGAAGTCAATCAGGTGTCTTGTATACAAATAATGTATGTTGACACAGAACAAGCTAAAAAATAATAAAGAGGGCAGAGTGAGCTAGAGAGATGATGTCATCAGTTGACTGCTGCTTCTTCATTGTCTAAACAGCAGGCTGGGAGTGGGAAGATGAAACCTCTCTACCTCTTAAGCCGGGTATGAATGGCTCTATTTTCTTTGTTCAACCCTTGGGCTGAATGAAAAAAAAAATGGAACAGATTCCTCCATCAACGCTTATGAGCAATGATAAAGGAATCCCCCACTTTTTCCTTTGTCTGCTGACAGCGGCCGCCGGAGCTGATTAGCTGCTAGCTCCATTCAGCCAACTGGCTCCTTTGACCGGCTGATCAAAGAATGCTGGGCAAAAGGGTGTCGACAGCGGCACCCACATTGCAAATTACGTCCGATTCTTGATGAAATCTGATGCGTCTATACCCTGCTTTGAACAAAGAAAGCAGTGCCACCCTCTTTAATCTGCTATTTTTCAGAACTGTTAAATCTAATGACTGAATGCACAAAAATGTAAGCCATTTGGCAGGAAAAGCAGCTCACTTATATGCATTTCATCTGTGTATTTAACTTTAACAGCAAATATGCTACATTGTTGCTGTTTCACATGTAATTCAGACACTACAAAATAAATCGAAGGACTCCATCTGTCCTAATTCCAGCAGCTATTTCCATGGCCCGTACAAGCTACACAAGAATGTATTGATACAGTAAACTCCCCATTATCCAGCATTCAAGCAACCGGCAAAAAAAAAAATGAGGACATAATATATCCTCGATTTGTTTTTGCAAGTGGCTTGATGCACAGTAAATAAAATGTCGGTTGCTTGGTGCCCAGTACACAAACATTTTTTTATTAGCAACTAAATAAAATAAGTTGCTAACAAAATTCTTTGTTTACATCTTGCTGTCAGCCGGAGGCTATATTCCGCAGTCTGCAGCACAATGTAAACAATGGGGAGAAATAGTTAGTCTCCTATTGGCTATTTCAAATTGCAATAGCCAATAGCAGGCTGGCTATTGTGCCCGCCCACTGAGAAGACATGAAAGAGAACTTTCTCAGATCCACAACTCTGCTTAGTAGGTGGGGTTTTAATAGCCAGCCTGCTATTGACTTTTGCAATTTTCAATAGCCAATACCAGGCTGGCTATTGAAACCCGCCCATAAAAGACGGAGGAGGACATGAGAGAGTACTATTGGCTATTTAAAATTGCAATAGCCAATAGCAGGCTGGCTATTGTTCCTGCCCACTGAACAGAGAGGCGGACCTGAGAGAGAACTTTCTCTCTCAGCGCCTCTCCTGCTCAGTGAGGGTGGCTTTAATACCCAGCCTGGCTATTGCTCCCAGCAGCTTACATTCGCCTGTCGGCTGCAGAAGCTAGCCGGCAGGTGAATGGGGCTGCGGGGTAAGGTTGGGCGCCGCAGGGGGGTCGTTGCATGAGAGTTACTGATAACTCTCAAGCAACCGAAAACTACAGTTATCCGGCACCTACCAATCCCTGTGGCTGCCGGATAACTGAGAGTTTACTGTACATGCAAAACTGCACTTATAATTGGCAGTTCAACTGGGTGGGCATTGTTAAATGTAATCTCCCACAAGCATTTTTGTGTTTCACAGAGATTACAATCATTAGATTTTCCTGCAGCCATTCATTCCTGTAGTTTGTTTTTGTTTGCCAAGTCATCCATTCCTCCTGTAGTGTCCCTCAATGGACGAGAAAGAAAAAGGTATTAAATATTGGTAAACAGAGAGGAATAAACCTAATGGCAGATGAAATAGCCATAAATAGGATATAATTGTATCCAAAATTGTTTTTAATTAGATAGGCCTGTCATGTGCATGTAAATATAAAATCAAAAATTACATTATGACTATCAATTACCATTGTAGCAAGCTGTTACTGATCACTGAAGAAGCAGCCACTGTCAACATCTCATGCCCTCGGCTGTTGAACTGATAGCACTTCCTGCAAGCACGCATAAAATAAACATTTACGTTATAGTTTTCATTTACAATTTCCTTTTTTTTTTTACAAATGGCAGCTATGGTAGGAGAACCCTGTTCTGTGTGAATGTTACTACAATCTCCTTTCTCTTTACCCCCAGCCCTCTTTTATATTTTAGTTTAGAACCATCTGAAAACTGATGCAATTTCTGCTTTTTACATAAGACTAGCTCAAGAAAGTCAGTTCAGACAAAAAAAAAACCCAAGGAAAAATAGTCTGAAACAAATATTTGTGCTGCTGCCTATTCCCGTGCTGCTGACTGCTCTACAGTCATTCATTCTGGCTCTGAACGGTTTTCTTTCAGCGATTTATCATGCTTCTCTTCATCCTATGCAGTGTACATTGCTGGCGGGGCACGCTAATGACCCTGGCTGCTCTGTTTCTTTAGCGTTAGAGTGACAGCTGTAACCGTGCCTATTTTGGGGGCACAGTCTGGAAAATGTGTTTTTTAAATGCCTTGCCCCCCCCCCCCCGATATTTGTTTTGTTACTTCACCTTGTGTGAATTTCTTCTTTCACTATGCCAGATATTGAAGAGATTGGAAGTGTGAGATAAATATCTAATTTGTTCCACTTTCAGCAATATTTGTTGAAGATCTGTTTTCCCAAAACGGCATGGCACATTAGCTAAATACAAAGACCTCTGACATTTATTAACTTATTAGCAATCTTACTTCTGCCTGATACCATTACGCTTGTTGTTATATTGTTCATAATGGCTGCTTTATGAATAATGGAGAAATGAAAGTCTATTTTTTTTTTCATAAAAGAAGGGATTTGTTCGGCTGATACAGGTCAAGCTCCATTTTTCCTTCATTTTTTGCCAAGTTCAGGCTCATGCTGACCTGATCATTCTGTATTACCTTGCTGGTGGATGAGTGATGCAGCACAGTGCAATGCACAGTATTGTGCATTGATAAAAATGCTACATGCACCTTTTACAGTGCGTTTTTGTGGACTAAGCAGCCCATTCAAATGAATGGGCTGCCTTAATGCAACACACATTAACAAAAAATATTGAGAGAGATTCTAAACTGTCCCTCACGCTGTTAAAAAGGAACTTTACCCATACTGTATCTTTAATATAACAAGAAAGGTACCTTTAGAAATGTTTAGTAATGACAATCTACAAACAGATACTTATAGATACATGCCAGCTTTATATTCTTTGCATACCTTATTTTTCTTTTCGTCCCCATTATTCTCACAATGCCCATTTTTACTGAGGACAAGGACATTTGACCATGCACATCATCTCAGGGGAATACAAATGCCTTTCCCTGAGATTTTGCATTTTACAGATGAGATTTGCAATACAATACTGATATAAACTTCCCAGAATACATCTCTTAGGCATGGACTATATCATTAATGCCATAAGAGGACCAGGAAGTGGAAAAACTGTAATTGTAAGTAAAAGAAAAATATGTTTATTTAACTAATGAATGTAAGATTATTTCATATCAGCATTCAGAGATGCATACTAATGTCATTTTTAGTGAAAGGAGGTAAAGGTCCCTTTGGAAAGATTTTCTATAAATTCCTGTCCTGGGATGGTAATATCTCTCCTCCCCGCTGGGCGCTGCTCTGTGTCCCAGCAGGGAGGAGAGAAACTCGCGGTCGAGCGCTGCGGGAGGAGAGTGCTGTGAGCGGCTGGTGTCTCTCCTCCCCGCTGCGCTCTGCCTCCTGTCACATATCAGAGGAGAGCACTGTGGGCGGAGACAGCCAGCGCGGCCACAGGAGGCTGAGCTCTCCTCCCTGCACCGCTCGCTCAGCCTCCAGTGACAGTGAGTCAGGAAGGAGAGTGAGTACAAACACTCAGTGATCGCGGAGTGTTTGTAAATAATTGAGGACATGGTATGTTTACTATATTCTCAATTATGAATAAATGGGAAGTGATCTACATCACCTCCTGTTCATTCATGAATGTGGTTATAGTAAACATACTCTCTCCTCATGTTATATGAACAGTAACACTCATAGAGGATTCCTGTTCATTGATAAAAGGGGCTGCAGAAAAAGAGATTGAGGACTCTGTGTGCCCAATCTCTTTTTCTATTTTAAAAGGGAAATATCAAGGGTCTATTTAGACCCCCAATATTTCCCTAAAACCCCTAAAAGTAAAGTAAAAAATATTTAATAAGAAATGAATAAATAAATAAAAATAAATATATAAAAATTAAAAAGTTAAAAAAATAAAATAAAAATAAAATATAAAAAAAATTGAAAAAGTTAAAATAAACAACATTTTCGGTTTCGGCCATCCTAATGGGGTAAGGGAGGATGACATAAAACTACCATAACTGATTCATTAAAAGTATCTCTTTACATACCAACACAGTAAAAGGGCCAAATCAAATGCACTATCCATTTCATACTGTCCAATCCCTACTAAGCCCCTAATAAAAGGAGTCCTAAGCATTACTAATTCGGTATGTGTTCGCTCACTTCCCGATCTACTGAGCCGACCTGTGACAGTCTCATTGTCACAGGTCGGCTAGAACTATGAGGTGAGTGAAAAGCACTCACCTCATAGTTCTCCTTTAAAAGGATATAAAATATCTGTATTGATTTTAACACTAACATCCACAGAGGATGTTTGATAGTTCTCTAGACTCAGCACTGATTCATTTAATAAACGTCAGCTTCTCAGTCATTCTCCCACTGCACTGAAGGCTCTCACTGACAGCACAGACCCTTACCTTGAGCACGTATTGGGCTACCTTTCACCAGTGGTACATAGTACAATGCAACCTGTCTGTGTTTTCTTGACCAACATTTATACAATACACTGCACTACTCATCTGTCCGAAGCCAGGAGCTAAAGATGCAATGCTCCATGAATCTTGTAGTCCCTACACAGCTGAGACAGTGTTTTCAGCAGAACTTGTAGCCAACCAAGAGTAGAACAAAGCCAGTTTTGTGGACGTCACTACCCTACATGTCACCTGTGCTTTGTAGGGAGAGTATCTGATTTCTGCCTCCTTCAGCACATGCAGCTGCACAAAGAGAGCCTGTGTTAACTGAGCTGGGTGAGTTCTAGTTTGGGTATGACAGTAATGTGACAGGAAGCCATGGCCTGGCAGGAGAGACTGCAACCCAGCAGTTGAGAACCACTGTCTTAGTTGATAAGCCACTGGCTGGGTGAAAATACACACTAGCTCATCTCTTCTTGTGCCAGAAGGTGGAGGAAGAGAGGTGAAGGAGGAACATGAAGAGAATTAGAGGGAAGATGAAGAGGTCACATCAGCAATGTCTGGCAGCTATCACCTCTACCTTCTTTTTAATGCTTGCCTGTCACTTTGGGTTTTTTTTTGGACAGCCTATGGCGGTAGGATTCTAGGTTTAATTTTTCCTGCCTCCAGTGCCCTGACTATAATGAAATAACTATTAAAAAATACAACTGGCTGCTGAGTGCTTGGAAAGAGAAAGATTATGCTTGCAAAGCAGAGTATTTTCAGACACGCCTGGACTTTCTTGTGCACGGTCCAACCACCATACGAATAAAAATAGAAAAATAAATAGAAAAGAGAGAAACTGTGGCTGGGAATCTGCCACTTTGGGGAATCCCAAACTAGTTTATATTTAGGGCTAATCTCCTCGGTTACGCCACTAATAAGTGAATAAATAAATAATTATTGTGGATTACCTTTAACTACAATTTGAAAACATTAGAGTTTCCCATTTCATGTTTTGTGATAGTACCGTATTTGCCGGCGTATAAGATGGGTTTTGAGACCTTAAAACATCCCCCGAAAATCGGGGGTCGTCTTATATGCCGGGTACATACGGAAGGATACGGTATACTGTATGTAGCTTCGGCTACATACAGTATACCGCGCTGAGCCAATCATAGCAGGCTTTGTATTAATGAATACAAAGCCTGTATTCATTAATACAAAGCCTGCCGTGATTGACTCAGCGGAAGACGGAGGACACAGCAGGGATCGTGTACGAGGTAAGAGACTGTAATCCCGAGTGTGGCTCGGGGTTACCCCTTATGGTACTGAAAATTAACCGCAAGCCACACTCAGGAATAACGCCATGGATGTTAGTGGGTGCATTTAAACATTATTTTGGGCTATACTCGTCTTATACGACGAGTATAGCCCAAAACCTATATTTTAACACAAAAAGTAGGGGGTCGTCTTATACGCCGAGTCGTCTTATACCGGCAAATATGGTATATATCCTCATATAAATATACATAACCAAAAAATGTCCTCAAATTACTAATCAGTGCATATGAAATAACTCCACTTATTGTGAAGAACAAAAATATATATTTTCATAAATTAGTGTATATATCATTCAATTGTATAGATCTATTACCTTTATAATATCCAAATAGTGATTTTCACAGTGATCTCATGTGTAACCGGCTAAAACCCTTATATATAACCTAGTTTTAAGTCTTACGCACAAAACACTAATCAAGATAAATAAAGAGATCCTTACATCAAAACTTCCTAAAGAAAAAAATAACAAACAACTTAATTTTGAAGATTTGTGTATCTTCCATGCAGTTCTCAAAGCCGCATGTACAGGACCCTCTCCCCACTTTAATGTCTGTTTGTTTTCTTTGCATTAGCACAGGCAGCGCCCGCGTTTCCTATGCCTTTTTTTCACAATAGCTTGCCTATTAGCCTTGGAAATGTTTAGAATTTAGTGTCAATGTTAACCTCCCATAGATTTTAATGGGATTTACTGCTACTTTCAGGTTTCAAACAGGATTCAATGGAACCCCCACAAATCGAACAAGTACAGGTTTACTAATCTCTGGTATTTATTCTAAGAGCATAAGGCACTTTCATTGCACAGATTCACTCCACTGATGTAATGATATGACTTGAACTGAAGTTTATGAAGAGGTCTCATAGAAAAAGAGAAGGGTCAGTCAGTCCCCGAGTTACAAACATCTGACTTACATCCGACTCCTACTTACAAACTGAGGCTATTACTGTACAGCAGGGGGACCCAGGCTGCGGCCAGAGTGTACCGCGCAGCATTTCAGTAGTTGTAATGCTACAGCGTTCGTGCCGACGAGGAGTGCCCGCCTTTTTGGGTCTGAGTCGTAGTACTGTACGTACATTACAGGAAGTTGGCTCTTGTTAGACGTGCTGACGCCTCTTCTTCCCGGGTCACTGTGAGGTTTTTACTGTTGTCTTGTAGCCGCATTAGAAAGATTTAATCTCACTTCCTATCCTTAAGACAACAGGAAGTGAAAGGAAATCTGGCCCTAGGAAGGGAAATTCACTCCTGTAAGAGTGATTATGGGAAAAAAGTGTCTCCACTGAAGCTTTATCACCAATCCTTGTTTCCACGACAATCCAAAATTTTCAAAATCCAATTGTCACAGGGACAGAAAGTGAGGTGAAATCATCTGAACAGGGACACACACAGCAAAACAAACGTTACAGGGGGTTGACCCTTCCCTATGCTATCCAAAACAAATGTTTTGGCTGGAGTTACACTTAAAAAAATGTACCTGTTCCAACTTACATACAAATTCAGCTTAGGAAAAAACCTACAGAACCTATCTTGTTCGTAACCGAGGGACTGTCTGAACATAATTTTGCCTTAATTTGTGTTAGACTATGGTTGATTTTGTTTTAGTGGTGATTTAATAGCAGTGATTTAATTTTTGTTCACATTGTATTCTTGAAGACACTTTTGGCAGTAAAAGCAATGTTCTATTCCAGAGTTTGGCATAAAATCAGCATCAGCGCTGGTCTCAATGACAATAGGCTTCTTATGTAGACTCCAGACGCTGCTGGCTACCCTGCACTAGAACAGCTTTACCGAAGGCATAAAACAAAATAAACATGCCACTAACCTCCACAATATGTAATTGGATCTCTCTTTCCTTCCACGTGGTTGCAGAAAATGGTTGCTAAGAGCAATGTAAACTGGTTCACAAGTAGTGTCATATTTATTGCCTAAAAAAAAATAAGAATTTGTGAACAAAATTCTTTGTCAATGCAAAAAAATTATTTTAAATATAAATGTACTATACAATTAGACAAATTACAAATAGCAACTGTATTAAATGGCTCTAATTCCTCACTAGAATTACACAGCTGTTTTCATTGAGATCAAAGAGAATTGATCCTGTGACTCCATTACAGAGGGTGCAAGGACAAGAAACCAGGAGGGGATCTCGTCACTGTAGCAGTGAAGTTTTTTTAAGATGTCACCCTTGATTCAGCCCATTGGTGACCATCAATAAATTAGCTGTCATTTGAGCACTGACTGACTGTTATGGTACAGTTCAGGCTATGCTCAGAAAGAAGCTTAAGCAGGATGCTTGCTAGCTGATTTGAATGGTACCATGCTCTTACTGGCCTGACAGAGTGTACTGAGTTGATTGGCTTAATACTTATGTAGGTTGTGGATATGGAACTTCTGTGGACTAAATGTTCGATGCAATTTGCTGGCAGAGGCCAGTTATTGACCTACTGGGGGCTCTGGATGTACACGGATGTACAACCTGAACACACCACCCAATTGAATAGTAACAGTATAAAAAATATCCTCACATGATCATTTAACATAATACAGTCTGTAAAAATTGGATCCCACTTTTGCGCTGGGAGACTGAAAGACAAAATTGTTTGTGATGCAGTAAAATACATCCTTCCAGTATGCAGATGCATAATCATAATGAACACACTGTGGTGTGATCAGCAGAATTTGCTAGAATAGGATGCCCCTTCACATCTGTGAAAATCCACATCAAACTGAACATGTAAATGGGATGTCTATATCATCAGGCCTCAATTCAAAAACATATTCAATCTCTTCATTATCCTGTTGAAAACACCTCTAAAACGTAAGGTTGTCAATTGTCATTTTACATTACTTTCTATGTTAATACTCAGATTAATTAAACACCCTACCCTCTAGCTTAGAATGTTGATCTTCTTGGTGGGTGTGTAGCTTGAGCCAAGTACCTTATAGACCACAGCAACTGAGAGCCCTGCTACCTCTTGCTTCAGTTCATGACATTAACAGCTTGAGCTAATTTCATACTAGCAGACAGGGGAAGTCAGGAGGGCAGACCTCATTGGGTTAGATGCTTTACCTTAGATAAAGGTAAGAGGAGGCACCATGCTGTGTCTGCTCCTAAAGGGTTCAAAGGCCTGTGACTGGAGACAGAGCACACTGTGCATGTGCAGGGATCAAGAGCAGGATGGTGTTCACTCCACTATGGCTAGGGGGGCGCTCATCCCACCAGGTGCTCTGTCCTGAAAAGAAGACATGACAGACGTTTGGAGATTACAAGGATTTTTGGGGAATAGTTGATTCCTTGCGAGAATGGGCACAAGGTATATAAATAGCATTAAATGCTTATTTTAAAAAAATCTCAGTTCAGGGTTATGGCATATTGTTTTGGCACAGTACAGGTGATTTTTGTATAAAGTTGAACTAACCCTTTAAACAGGACACTTTTACAAGTTTGAAAAAAAATTAAAGGTTTCCTTTTAGAAACCCTACCAAAAAGACCGGTACTGGCCTAGACTGCTGTTAATCATCAGATGTTTGGGGTTGAAACCATCTGCACTAAAATCGGTGCCATTGTCACTATATTTGCCCAGCATAATTATTTCATGGACTTTGGGGCAGATTTTTTTAAATATCTGGAGTAACAAAAAGTAAAAGTGGTCAGATTTTTGTCCCACTTTTATACATCAACCACACAATGCTGCAAACTATGTAAGTATGATAAAACATTGAATCTAGAAAACTGCCGCTGTGCGCAACATTGTAAATTCACATTGTAAATCTCTTAATATTATACAAAAATCCCTAAATCTGGCAGCTGGTCTCTCACATAGGACATTCTAAATGTTATAGGATTGGGATAGAACCCTAAGGGCAGGTTCACACCATTTTCCGGACCAGAACTGGTCCGGAAAATAGTGTGCACCTGCCGCAGTTCCAGTGCATTCCAGACCAGACAAAATGAGACATGCAGTATTTTTCTGGTCTGGTCTGGAATGGACTGCACTGGTGTAAACAGAGGCCAGAAATAGCATAGGGATACATTAGGATGCTTTTTGGGTCTGGAAAAAATCTGGTCTGGTCTGGACATGATCTGGATGTGGTGTGAATGGGCCCTAAAACATAACAGAGAACAGATCATGCAGCATTTTCTATTAAATCATTAGCTGCCTCCACCACACATTGGAATAAGACTCACCATAAGGTTAGCCCTCACTCAATAAAAGAGGTCATTACAGGTTATGATCCCCTTATCATGTCTCCCTCATGGATATAATGCCAGCCAATCTTCAACATTGGCTTAAAAAAGACTCCTCCACTCAGCACTTATCTCTCCTTCTTCATCAACATTCCTCCATTAATCCTTCACACAAAGACACGCATCCCAGATGCAACAGAAAAAAAGAAGGCATTTCACTTTTTCTACTCAAAGTCTTAAAAAAAGCTTTTTTTTAAAAAAAATCTTCCTTTGGCAATTATTTAGCTTCTTAAGAATCTTCTGCAAACATTTATGGACTGAAAGATATTGTGAATGGTCTCAAACCATTCTGAAATCATTAACGATATGGTAACACATAGTGTAAAAATGTGTGATTGGGCCCTGGGTGTTATTTGCTGTATGCGTGTTGCATCGGTGACTCAGAAATATAGAAGCCAAACTAAGCAAGGGATCTAACATCTTCAAATGTAGGTCAACAATGGCAGTCTCCATATTTCTTTAATGACATACACACTTTAAAATGTGCATATTAAATGTAAATCTATTAATCCTATATACCAACAACCATATAAAAGCACTTTTTAAATGCCCATAAAGTATTTTATGAACACGTCTACACATTTTTTCAGCTCTACATTTATGGTCAGCGTACATGGGCATCAGACAAACACAGCATGGCTTCATGGAAATGCATTTGAGATTGGATTGTGAAGTGTTTGCAATGTGTTTAACATGCATTTACTTTAACGTGAATGGAGGGATCAAATGCAGAAGAATATGGCATGCTCTGTTTCAAATAACATTGTTGTTTAGGTTTACCAGCATTTTAATACTTTATAATGGGCAGCTCAGTGATCGTTTACAGCTAAACAAGTATCAAGAAGCAGCTTAAAACATGACTTGTACTAAGCAGCACACACAGATCCCTCTGCCAGGTACAAAGAGCAATAAGCTTACCTGAGCAGCAGCACCAGCGTACGCTCTACACCGGTCTTTCCAGTCATTCACTATTGAATCTAACCAGGTTTAAAAGACCTCCCATTTAATTTATAGTGTTGTGACAGAGCATTGTAAGATAAGAAGTTTTGCATGGGTCACGTGGTGTCTCCTACTGCTGCCACGATACTTGTGGGAAAGTGTTGTTTAGGTGATTGACGTTAAATAGAGCCAACCAGAGAAGACACAGGGACACTGTGAATGATTTATGAGTCTGTGGGAATGTCCCATCTGGAATGCCACAGGAAAACCTTGAAATTAGTTGCAAGAACAAATACACTTTTAATAATTTAGCAGCAACAGGTGAAAAAGTTTGGTTTTGTATTTATCATTTGCTTTGTTCTATGATAGGCACAATAATACATACTATAAACAGTACAATATACTCTGCACTGACTGGAAATATTTTTTATTGAATTTTTTTATATATTCAAACGTGTTGGCTGATAGCTACATTCAAAAGTTCAAATACATTTTTGTGAATTGTCTTATTCAAAATAATATGCAGTTCTGCAATTTTTGGAATCTAGACACCCCTGTTATATCAGGTGCTGACCATTCATTTTCTTCTGCTTCAGGCAAAGTTTGGTCAACACTGTGACTGGATAGAGAAGGAGCAGCAACTTACTGAAGATATTGAGACTGATCTACTAAATGATTTGATTAAGTTTACACAATACATTGTGTGAAGATTCACTTTAAAAGGAGATCTATGAGGTGAGTAATTTCCACTCATCCTCATAGTTAGAGCCGACCTGTGATAAAAAAGAAGCTGTCACAGGTCGGCTCTATCGATCGGGAAGTGAGCAGAAACATGCACCGATCTGCTCACTTCTCGATCATCTCCCTGCGGTGAGCGCTGATTGTCAGTCACCGCTGCCCACAGGGATTCCCCCTCTTCGATCCTCCAGCGCTGAGTGGAGGAACGGATGGGGAAGGGGTCGGGCACAGCTGGCTCTGCCACTAGATAGGCAGAGCTCGCTTTCACTCACGCAGCTGGGTGGATCTCGACAAGTTTCTGATGCAGGAATCCCTAATCGCACCTAAACCTACAGATATGAAACAGGCCTTATTGTGAGTGTATATTAGTGTCTGTAGTACCAACCAGATATAGTTATATTTTATTTTAAAGTATGACATTTGGCAAGCGGCCCCCAAGAGAGAAAAACATTTGTCATGTGGTCCCTGAGACGCAAGAGTCGGGGGGCGAAGACGGAGCTCCAGTCGGGCGGCGAAGATGACAAGGAGGCCGTGTCGGGCGCCACAGATGAGGAGGCCGTGTTCCAAAGAGGTCAGGCCGTGCAAGGTAAGAGGACTGTGCTGGCAGAGCCCAGCATAGATTCTGCATAGCCCACCAAAGAGTCTCAGGTGTGCTGTGCAATACCCTTTGGTGGGCTCTGCAGGATCTGTAGGTGGCTCTGCAGTCTGCAAAGCCCACCACAGATCCTGCACAAACCCCCTGAGATCCTGCAGACTGCAGGGTGTCTCTGCAGGGTCTGTGGGGGGCTTTGCCGGGTCTCAGGCGGGCTTTGCAGGATCCATAGGGGGCTCTGCAGCGTGCAAAGCCCACCACAGATCCTGCACAACCTCCCTAAGATGCTGCAGGATCTGTGGGGGGCTTTGTCGGGTTATTTAAATACACCACTGCCGATGACACTAAAATATATCTATCTACTCCACAAATCACCCCCTCGGTATCCTTGTGTGTCACTAATCTACTAATTATCTGTCTGGATGTCACAACACTTTTTAAAACTCAACCTTTCAAAAACTGAGCTCATGATATTTCCTCCCGCCCGTGCACCTTCGCCCAACTTTTCCCTTGAGATTAATAACACGACTATCCAACACTCCCCCCATGCCAAGGTGCCAGGTGTCAACATCTCCAAAATATGTCCCTTCCTCACCAATAAAACCACAAAACTACTCATCCACTCACTTGTTATCTCCCATCTTGACTATTGCAACTCCTTCCTCATTGGCCTACCCCTACACAGGTTATCCCCCCTTCATTCTATCATGAAAGCTGCTCCAAAATTAATTCACCTAACCAACTGATCAGTGTCTGCAAACCCCCTCTGCCAATCCCTACACTGGCTTCCAATAGCCCAAAGGATAACATTTCAAATATTAACAACCACTTACAAAGCCATCCACAACTATGCCCCCAGCTATATCTCAAACCTTGTCTCAAAGTATCACCCTAAATGTCCCCTCTGCTCTTCCAAAGACCACCTGCTTGCTAGCTCCCTCGTCAACTCCTCCCATGCTCCCCTCCAGGACTTCTCGAGAGTCTCTCCCATCCTCTGGAACTCTTTACCACAACCTGTCTGTCTATCTCCTACTCTTACTGCCTTTAGGCGATCTCATAAGACTCATCTCTTCAGGGAAGCCTTTCAACAATACATCCCCACACAGTTACCTCCTCATGTATTACTTACCCCTCCCTTTTAGATTGTAAGCCCTCATGGGCAGGGCCCTTCTTACCATCTTGTCCTGAATTGTTTTGTGATTGTAATGTCTTCCTTATATTGTAAAGCGCTGCGCAAACTGTCCGGCGCTATATAAATCCTGTATAATAATAATAATTGCTGGAACTGACAGACTTCACTTTCTTATATGTACCTTGTGCTGTCAGCACATAGGAGTCAGACAGTAGGTTACTCAAACAAAGCAGCTGCCTGCCTCTCCAGTGGTCAAACAAGCTTCCTCTCCATTAAATTAAAAGGGCTCTTACTCCCCGAGCAGCGCTGTAGATTGGAGCAGTGTTCAGTTTTGAGGGGGGCGTCAAACTGCTTCAGAGCTCGGCCACTGCTGTGTGGGAGACAGTCTGGTCTGAATATCTTATGTGCTGCCCAAACAGGGTATTTTAATCCTTGCCATAAAAGTAAAGTAAGTAAACTGCTCCATTTTTATTACTGTATATTGAGCCTAGCTAAACTACAATAATATATAACAAGCTTTCAATTGGGCCTTAAATAGATACAAAATTATCCAGCTTTAACTCTCTTAGCACTGCAGCAGCAGGTTACTTATAGTTACTGATCAGGTTACTGATAACAGGAAGCAATAAGTCATTATTAAAAGAACCTTTGTTGCAGAAGTGCATGGGAGGGCTTAATCAGGTCATCCATGACCTGACTGAGATTCCCCTCCCATGAAGAGAAACCTGTACAAATACAAATAGAACTTTTCTAAATAAAATGCACTAAAAATGAATACATCAATAAAAAAAAACACATTAAATCCCAGAGACTACAAAATGCTAAAAGTTGTTTACATTAAAAAAAATAAAAACTCAGGGACTAGAGTCAAAAACTCTGGGACTGGATAATTACACTAAATATTATTTTTTGGTTTTTACTAGTTGTACAAAACTATTTTGAGTTGACAAGGGTGATCAATGAGCATGTACTTTGCATAGATTTGTAATGATCCTTAGATGCCCTTTAGCTGACCCCACCACCTTGTCTCACTAAGATTGCTGTCATGGTCCTACCTTAGTTACTACTCATTTGCACCTTCTTTACAACTTACCTAGTTCAACCTCCCTCTCTCCTACCTCCTACCTTTGGGGATGCCTGCTGGGATTTGGATTGGCACCCAGACGCTTCAACACGACCTTTGTCCTAGCCCCCGGAGTTATGGCAACTTTTACTTGTGCGACCCTGAACATTAGGGATTTCATAATCCTAAGAAGAGAGCTCATGCACTATACTATACTATATTTGCCTCTCCATCACCAACAACTTAAAACTCTACTAATCTGTTTTACCCCCCTCCTTGGCCTGTGGGATGCTCTGATAAAGATACACACGGTGTCACCCTACATGACCGCTATGACCCCAATATTTGGAAATCTAGGTTTTCACCGGTGGCTACACCACCCTACATTATTTGTATGGATGTCCTCCAAATTGTCCTTGCCTTTGATGGTAGGAGACTAAAACTGCTGACAATCTTGACTGAGGGACTGGAACACTCTTGGGTAACTGGTTTCTATATTTCCAACTCAGGGACTTCTATCTCCACCTGAAACATCAAATGACCCATTGACATTTAGTACTTATGCTTACAGAATGTGTTGCTTCCTGTTCTAAGTTTTTTTAAATTGAAAATTATCATTGCATTGCACCTTTCTTGTCCCAGAGTTGGACGTACTGCTCTCCTCCTTTGACTTTCTACATCTTGAACGGTTTGGTACCTTGCCTTGTATGTTAAACTTTACTTTAATAAAGGTCCAAATATTTAAAGCTCAACTCCTCTTAAATAAACCCCAATGCTGATTTACCCCAGTCTGAATAAAATAAAAGTAATTAATGTACCACTCATACAGGAGAACCATAAAAGGGGCATATACACATCCACTGGTCATGGGAAGGAGAGAGCATAGCAGCCACTAATCTTATAAATGGGAAATAAGGATGAGGGAACCCTGGAATACTTGAGATTAGAAGATAATTATTCAATGGCTAATGCAAATTATTGAAAAATGAGCAACAAAATAGGTGGAGTTTAAGAGATCTCATTTAAAATAAAAAGGGCTCTGGGCCTGAAGTGGTTAAAGGGCAATTTAAACGAATCCATGAACTGCTCAGGTAGTCCATAAAACACTGCAGGAGTGGTAAATTCAATACTTTCGATCAGTTTATCTGAAACAGTATCAAAACTTTTATTGTTATAACTTTTGTTTCCCTAACGGAAAAGACACATGTTTTAGGGGAGTAAAATGCAATTCAAGTACAAGCATTTTATATATTGCAGCTTTACCAGTTCTTAGATGTGATGACTTCATTAAGTTTTCTTTTTCAGGCTAAATACATCTTTTGCAAGCACAGAAAAATCCCTGTTGATCCTGATGGAAATCCAGTATCATTTAAACTTGTATACTGAAATAAAATCTCAAAGAATGTTATCAGCTTTCCTAGCTATATAGTGTGAAGTACACAACTCCTCGTTCCAATGTAATGGAGAGGAGGAAAGGGGGAGGTATTTGTAGTTCAAATTAGAAGAGTGGCCTAGGATGGCAACACTGTTTTTACATAGATACTGTACAGTGTACTGGCACAATAGAACCGGAAAGATGTTACTGGCAGGATCACAAAGTGAATATAAAGGAAAAACAAAATAAAGGAACTTAATGCAGTCACCACATCTAAGAACTGGTAAGCAGCAATAAATATTTTTTTAAAGTTAGATACACTTTAATTTGAGTTCTCTGTAATTTACTGTGCCCATAGTCAAGAGGGCACCTCACCGCGTCTCTGATCGTCTACGTCCTGAAGCATGTGCTGTTTGACTTTCACTCCCTCTACTTTTGAATTACCCATCACATGGTGACTAGGAGAAACTTTGTAGTACTGGAATTTTTCACATGAGACTTTCTGTATGTGAAAAACAGCAATATGCCTGCAATGTTTGCTTTGCAGTTCTCCTTCTAATTCACAGCAGAGTTAAGGTCAACCATACACAGAACATTTTCTGTGAAATGTACTTAAAATTCGGGAAACTGAGCAATCTTGTTATAATCACCAGGGATCCAAGTTCAGACCTGTATTTGTACTATTTTCTTTCCAAGCAGGATTATACTGAACATATAGTACATGCTATCAAACACAGTTAAAAATATCAGTGACTGACAAAACTAGTAGAACCCAGTTGTTTGTTATTATTTTGTTAAGAAGAAACTATAATAGTCTTAGGTCAATATTATTTTCTTTTGCAAGTTTAAAAGTTTTTAACCTGATGTTACAACAAATAAATATTCAGTGGAGAAGGATTCAAAGAGCACTATGAGTTGGCCATAGAGACAGTACAATAGTAGCTTCCTGCTTTTTTTTCTTACTTCAGTTAAAACCTCTTATGCATTCATTTCACAAGAGACAACTAACCTAAAAAAAAAAGAAAGAACCCTTTATTTCAATGTTTAGTTTTTGGTCTGCTGTACATCTCCTTTTATTACTTCCAACCACAGCAAGACAAACTTATCCAGAGGCGTAACTAGAAACCTCAGGGCCCCGGTGCAAGAAACCATTAAAGGCCCCCCACCCCCCAAAAAAACACCATTATTTTGATACCTTTTTTTTTTCAAAAAGGGTTTTAAAAAAAAAACGTTTTTGCATATATCTACTGCTTGGTAGCCGTACATATATGCAACAACACCTGAGAGTTTAATAACACTTTAAAGTATTTTATACATTTTTGGTTGGAAAACAAATGACACTGCAAGACAATAACACTCTGCACATATACAACAATCAGTACCTACCTGGATTTGCTGCAGCTCTCCTCCAGAATGTCCTCCCTCACAGCTCCTCATTTCGGTGCCTCCAGGCTGCCACTCCCTAATCTTCGCTGACCACGCTGCCAGGACGTCCTACAGTGGGTATCCCGCCAGCTTCCTCGTCAGGTGCCTGCTGGGAATTGGAGTTCCCGACAGGCCACACCCACGCTACATCTTCACCGCAAAAAAACCCAGCGGGCGGCAGGCAGCATGAGTAGCGTCGGGCAGCTGCAGGCGGCGTGCCGTCCTCTTCTCTCTGGCCCCCCCCCCGAACTCCCGGTGGCAAGTGCGACCGCTGCGACCCTGGTAGTTCCGCCAGTGAACTTATCTTTTCTGGTACTTCCAAGTATTGAGGAGTATGTGACTCACCCAAGTGACAATGCTGGGCCAATTAGTGCTTTCACACTGGGAGTCCATAGCTCTATGTAAGTTGTGACTCCGGTGACTCATAGATTATATAGCACTTTGATTTCACTCCCAGTGATAGAATGGAGCATTAGGTAAGAGAAAGGAAAGTCAGTATATGCTGCCACAGAGTTTTGCTTTACAGTTGACCTGTTAATCATAAACACCCAGTGAAACCTAACCATAGCAGTTTGTAAAACTCATTTAGAAAACAGCTGGAAAGCTGTGCTTAAAATACAGGTCATGTGGTACTTGTTCCCATACTGAGACTGATTGTTGCTGCCCAGGAGGAGGGATTGCTGTAGAAGCCTACAACAGCAGCGTCTGAACCACAAAGTGAACTACAATTAACTATAGTCCCTATTTGACAGTTGGGTGGGATATGTTTTTGTGAGTGTAGAGAAAGGTTACCTATCCTCTTTGCCCTGTCTGGGGTATTCTTCTGTTTATGATACAGGCAGGTGCTTTGAATAATTAAAGTGACATCAAACTCAGGAGTTAAATCTTACAAATGCATTCAAGTATCTTCACTATTAACAAAAATGTATCTTATTTGTGTGTCACTTGGCTATAGATCTTCAAATCATCTCTGAATTGGTGCTGACTCTGTACTTCCTTCTGGAGGGTGCCTACTTTTGTTCCCCATGGTCCCTGTGTTGTGAAGTAGCCACCGCTCCAAGCTCACTCCTGTGATGTTCTGTACCTTCAATACAAATTAACTAATTAAACCTGAGATTGTAGCCCATCAAGGGAGCGAGCTTGGAGCAGTTGCTACTTTATAACACACAAAGGGGAAACTGAAGGAAAGAGAAATACACTCACATACAGCTATCAATGGAACAGGTGTAATTGGAAGATTTCCCCTCTATTCCTGTTCTGATGACAACTGCAAAAGTCTGGATCTACCATCACCGACGTACCCGCTCCCTAAGCTGCAACACCAGCTGTCACCAGTTATTTTGGTGGGTGCTGCCACAGAGAAAAGAGAGGTAAAGAAACAATGTTAAATCTGGGGCAACATCTGACAGCAACATTTGAGAGTAGAAAAAAAAAGCAGTGCAGACATCAAATACAGGACTAACATGGTATAGAATTGGAATTAAAACTGACCATACACAGCTCACATTTCGGCCAGGTTAGTAGGATTTGAGCTGTGTGTGGCCCTACCAGCACCACCTGGCTGTACAAAAGTTGATTGTTCAAGGACTGAATGAATAAGAGATAGTGATAGAGGTCTCAGGCACACTTGGAGGTGGAGGACTACTAGAAATAGACTGTTATTCCCCTGTGGATGACACCAGATCGCAGTTGGAATTCCTGGAAGCAGATTATTGCATTAATTGTGCGCAAACCAATAAAAAAATCTGACGTATCTACGAAGTCTGCATATTAAAGGTCTTTTGAACAGATTGGACATTTCAGCTTTCCACTGTGGAGCTGTAAAGGATCCTGATTATGATTATCCTATAGTAATAGGAGTAATAGGAGTCCCAGGATCCATACTGTGGGCATCAGACCCTTCTGGGGATACAGAAAAAACACCCTTATCCACAATGGAGGAGCATGATCTAAAGGTCACCCGTTGCAGCAGGACTGTTCTCTGCATGTCTATTAAGCGACCAGACAGCAACTAGGCTCAAGGAGAAATATAGAAGAAGAGAGACATAACAGACTATGTACACTCTCTAACACCTGCAACTCTGAACGTGCCATGCATTATGCAGTGGAAGTGAATGAGAAATTAGTCACCGTGTTTTGGCAGATATGGTTGAAATGTCATAGATAACGGTAAATACATGTAGGCTCAGAGACCGGCCTTGTGTTTTTAGGTAAAGCAATGATGAATTTGATACATCAAGAAGTCAGTTCTTAGAAATGATATTTCTCTACATCTACCAGATTAAAGTCTGAATCGGATTGTGTGCTGTGGAGAAAACACTGGTACTTTCATTTGTGAGGCCCTTTATAGTAACAAAATACACTGATAACACCAAGAACTGGCTGCCAAAAAACCCCCCCAAAAAACAAATGCAAGTATACAGTAGTTCCTGTAATCTCCCGAAATGTGCTTTTCCTTTCTGCTTTCGCTGAATACTGAAAAATGGCCTGGCCAGGAAGGGGGGTCTAAACACCTGGTCTTGAAGTGGTTAAAACTGAAAAGTTCTATATATGTACTTCTGTCTCTGAAATAAAACTTAATGTAACATTGTTTTCTAAACTCCATTGAACACTAATGCATTCTCTACATGATGTCCAATCACCTTTATTCTTCCAGCTTTCACGCAGGCTCCTTCCAGGCAGTGAACAGAGAACTTGAAAAGTCAGATCACATGCGGTGATCATAGCCACAGTTCACTTTCTGTCTGCACAGGAGCTGCGCTTGGCAAACAAACTTGCTGACAGAGAGGACTGTCAGAAGGATGTACTTGGCACCACATAAAGGCCACATATGTGCCCGTTAACTTCTAACCAGAAGAGAAACTTAAAATTAACACATTTATCTTTTGAAATACATAAAAGGTATTGAGGAAAAGCTTCGAAATTTTGCAGTTTTAAGATATTTGTACCAAGCTTAAAAACACCATACATACAAAGTCTTTCATTCTGGGCACTGGGCTGTTTTCTATATTCTTTATTCGTTCATTATAACATATTTCATAATTTTTTACCCATGAATTGTCTCAGTAGCCACAACAAAACTCATTTATCATAATGGAAACTAAGTTTGGTAAAGATTCATATTTAGCAGAATGCGGTCACTAGATGTAAAACAGAGAAGGCATCATATACAAAACTAGTCCTCCACATTAAAATGGATCTCGACAGTAATGTCGGGATACGTCCCGGCTGCGGCGGTATCAGTATACCGCCAGCTGTAGCTTGCGATACACTGAGCTTTGGGTCACGGGAGGATGCTAGTATATGTCCTCCCGTGACCCTTAGAAGAACTATGAGGAAAAACACTTACCCCATAGTTCTCCTTTAGTAGCAGACAACACATTGTAAATGCTGGACTGTAACTTATAGATTCCCCCTTTCTCCAATTGGTTATTGGCTGTCTGCTGATGATTAATGGCTAACAACTGGTGTTACTGACTCTTAAACACCAACAAGTTCCCACTCTAACAATGAAAGATCAACCACATCAACTTGGGTGATCACAATTTTATAATAAACACATATTATCTGAGGTGGGCAGACATTTAATGTTGTTTGTACATGTATTACCTGCAATGGATTAGCACAGCAGACTGACCCTTGAATGGGCCAGATCACTCAAATCGCCCCTACTGCCCATGCCGCATATGACTGTTTTCTTACATTTTGCCATACACTGATCACAAACGTTGTAACACGAGTACCATCTGTAATCCTGAATTTTCTAAATATTTTTTTAATACAGATGGAAAAAAATATGTAGAAAAGAAAATGTTCTATTTCAATCAAGCAAGTGCCTAGTAAATCTGACATGATATAGCAGATTGCAAGCTAAAGGTAAGGCTTTTGAACAATGGGCTCAGTATTAGGGCTGAACTCCGACTTTACCTTTAGTCTTGTACAGTCGTACAGGGTCCATTACTTGCTCTGATTAACTGACCACTGTGAGCCACAGCAAGTCAGATAGAGCCCCTCCATTTCCTGGTTGGGGGATGTCCTGCACCATCTACCTCTTTTCTCCTCAGCCTTACTCTCCCTGGCCTGCCCTTTTCTGCTATTTGCTTTCAGCTATTTCAGTCATGGAACTCCCATCATATGTGGAAGTTGCCTAGGATGCAAATGCAACCTGCCTAGGAATGCCAACACCTTCACAGTGACATCAACCTATCAAGGGATTTTGATATTTGCATCAGGTCTGAGGGCTCTTGAAGTGAAACTAAACTCAGGAGTCAAATCTTAAAAATGTATTCAAGTACCTTCACTATTACCAAAAGTGTAGCTTATTTGTCTATCACTCAAATTATCTCTGAATTGGTGCTGACACTGTCCTTCCTTCTGGAGAGCTCCAAGCTCACTCCCAGGATGGACTACAATCTAATGTTTAAAAAAAGTAGCTGGCCCCTCCCACCGACCATCATCCATTGCATTGAACAGGGAAGCACAGAGACCAGATGATGACATCACTGGGTGAAATATAAGGTATGCAATGAAAACTGAAGAGATTTATTTAAAATGCCATTAGTATATTCATGAGGTGTGTGTGTGGAGGGGGGTAAAGGAGGAACCAGGAAAGGCAAAATATAGGGTGATTAAGCATCAGCTTCAAGTCAACCGAGCCCACTCTTCAATCCAAAATGAGTACATAGACTTTCAGTCAGAAACATACTTTTTATGCTATCAGTGAACAGGTCAAATCAAATTTAAAGTACACCTGTCAATGGAGAAATATGAAACCTAACATAGCGAAACTTCTGAAAATTCTAGTTGCCTGGCCATGTATGGCCTAAATGTTTATAATTCACAGAGCCAGAACAATCATGCAACACATGAAAGTTATAATGTCTTGTCTCTACACTTATAATATGTCATAGACTCAAAAAGTATTGAAGCAAAAAGCATCAGCCTAGCAATCAGGGGCAAATAGCACACTCAGAAGGGGAGGTCAGCAATGAAAGTCTATACCATCAGAGATTTCTCTTTGAGGTATCACCAGGAAATATTGGAAATGTTAATGTCATAAACAGGTGTAAAATTCCTAAAGCTCCCCACTAGCTTAACATAGGTAGATGTGAATCCTTCATATGTTTTTTTGCTAAAATTAGGTACCTCGGCTTATATTCGGGACGGCTTATACTCGAGTATATACGGTACTCCATATTTATTTGTCTTTAAAAAATACTTATTTTTTTAAATGTTACTTTGAATCTTGAATACTATTAAGAAAACATATACATACGTACTATATTCCAAGAATTATGTGCCTCCAGCAATGGGAAAGTTTAAGAAATGTATGTGTCAGCTGCAATTTTTGGGTAGCACCGACTTTCCAGCTCCTATGATACCTTGAAGGAAAAAAACCACGAGAATTACTGTTATCATACCCCTGTAAGGTCATACTAAAAATAATATTTTGCAAACATTAAAATAGTATGAAACAATCTTCTTTTTTAAATAATTAATTCAGATGAAACAAATATACATTGTCCAGCAAAGGATTTCTTTACATTTTTACCAAAGTACTTGGTCATCATGTTTCCAAACAGCTCTAACTCTCTCAGCTTCAGTTCCCTGAACTTCCTGTCCAGTACAAGATCACAAGGGAAAGAACAGTCTGTAGTAGCCATCCATCTACTAGCTTAGAGAAAGGAGAAGGAAAGAGGGAAGAAAGAGGGAAGGAGAGCAGTGGGGAAGAGAAGTAGCTTGCCTTGCTGTGTTTATGAAGACACTGTAGCAGAGTGTCCCAGAGGGAGCCTGGGAAAGTCTTGTTCAGAGTTTATAGGTCTCCCAGGTTCCTCTTCTATACATTTAGGGATTGCTGATCCGGGCTCCATTGCAGGGTTTACTCCTCTCTCCACTGGCAATTTAATCTCACCTGGCACCTGTAGTCAGAACCCTCGGCCTGGGGATCAGACAAATCCTATCTGAGAGAGCTGCATGGTTGGTGAAAACTAGCAAATGGTGTATGTGGAGGCTGACAAGCGGTAGGCCTGCTCAGCCTGTTAGTTAGGACCTATATTTTTTGAGTATGAAGTTAGTTTTATTTTAATTTATTTTTGTTAGTTTCTTGTGAACCACAGTACAGCACCTGTGAAGACTCTTGTAAATATCACCAATAAACACTGCACTGTTTGCCATTACTCCCCTGGATTTGGTATCTGTGCCCAAGAGACTGCTTATTCCCAGGGCGCTTATGTACTGGCTACCGATCGCCAGCTCACATCACACATAGCTTACTAGCGCACGCTAGGGTAGCTCCATAGGTCTCTGCAAGGGAAAGGAGCCACTATAAAACAGGTTATCAGGGCCAGTGCTCAGGAGACCAATAGATTCTGCAGGAAACTAAAACTTTTAACCATCGAGGAACAGAATCTATTGTAAGTGATTTCTTCCGCATGGGAAAGAGCTTTACAACATTTTGACTTTAATATCACTGTAATGCTGGGCACACACCTTACAACCATCGCAAGACTTTTGTCTTGGGATGGTTGTAAGGTAATTAAAAAAACTTACGATCTGCCTATCTTGGACAGGCAGATCGTACTTGCGATCATCGCAAGCCCGCACCGCTGAGTGGCGGGCTTAATACCGAACGGGCAGTGTGCGCTTGCGCACACCGGCCCGTGCGGCTTTTATTTTGCGAACATGCCACAAACCAGACGAAAATCGTACGATGTTCGGCTGGTTTTCGAACATGTTCCTAAGATAAAAGTCGTGCGACCTTACAGTAGTAGAGGTTGCACACCTTCCACACACCTTACGATAATCGTACGATCGTGGGATTTCCCGTGATTATCGTACGATTAGCGCAAGGTGTGTGGGCACCTAAGATTATTTCCTGAGAGTATTTGTATTTGATTCCACCTTTTTAACATGTCTTGCCTAATGAGACTATAGATCCTCTTCAAAATGTATTTCTTTAGAATATATTCCGATTAACCAAACTTAATAATCGGCTAACTAATCGATTTTGAAAATAATCGTTAGCTGCAGCTCTAATGAGGTGATATCATTCTGCTGCACAAACATAGTTGTATTGATGTTGATCCCGTTTTTAGACATCTGGACGCACAATGATTCTGTTTGTTAGGAATCTTATGTGTGTGACACTTCAGGGTTATGGCAACTGGTGTTCATTGTATATGATAGTTTTGCTGATCCACAATCACTGCCCAACAAAAGATTCACAGATAGCAACACAAAAAGACCTTTAAAATCAATGATGACCATTATTTGCTGGTGATGGGGCCCTTGACTTTTCTTGAATATATCAATCACCTTGACAGCTCCAGGCAAATAAAACAACAGAGCCAATCTAGTTAGATAAAATCAATCTTTGTGATTTCTGCACTGTTTGATACCAGATAAAGGTGTGAAACTTTGTTTTTATGTATAGTTTGTAATTACAGATGTACATGAAGCAGCTCAATTTGCCCAATACATAGGCAAGGCATACTTATCTTACTTATAAGGCCTGTCTGAGTGAAAACTACAGAGCCTTGCAGTTTCTAACGATGTCAGACAGCCACAATGCACCAGGTAACCAAGGACTACATAATCTTTGCTCTAGGCTATGAGTGAAAAGATTAGAGGCAGTCTAAAGGTGCCCATACACTGCACGATTATCGTACAAGAATCGCGGGAAATCCCGTGATCGTACGATAATCACAAAGTGTATGGAAGGCGTGCAACCGTTTCTACTGTACGGTCGCACGTCTTCCGTCAAACAAGCAGGCTGGAAAACCCCCCGGGAATCGTACGATTCTCGGCGAGTTAGTGCCCTGCTTGTTCGACAACTACCCAACAGGCCAGTGTGCGCACGCGCACACCGGCCCGTCGCGTGGTCACATTTTACCGTAATCCCACCCAGTTTTACGGCAGTGGAATGTGTGACCACCTATAGGTCAAGCATTCCAACGCTTTCTCAGCTGTTCCAAGGCAGATCGGCATCGCAGATCATATGTGCGAGGGAACCGATCTGCCCTGGAACAGCTGATCGGTCCTGAAATGCCACTCATCCCATGAAGTCAGATAGAAGTGACATTTCAGGACCGATCAGCTGTTCCAGGGCAGATCGGTTCTCCCGTACATACGATCTGCCCTGGAACAGCTGAGAAAGCGTTGGAATTCTTCACCTATTGGTGGTCACACATTCCACCACCGAAAAAGTGGGCAGGGCTACGTTATCATGTGTGACCACGTGACCTAACTTAGTCACAAACTTTGATAGAACACCGGCTCCCAAATCTTCGCAGAGGAAGATAGAAAATGCTGCGAAAGCTTTGGACGTGACGACGAAATTGCTGGACCCCATGGGCTGGTAAGTATTATTTTTTTTCTAAATATTCTACTGAAACAGTACTTGTAGCGTCTTCATTTTATTTTTGCTTAGCCAGATGAAGTTCCTCTTTAAGCGATGACAAAGTTATTGCCAAATAACTAGGTACATTGTTTTGGTCCATAAGGTGCAATAGCTGAAGTGGCTGAAATGTACACTGCTTGCCCAAGAGAAAAAAAAGTCACACCCTCTAATATTTCATTGGACCACCTTTAGCTTTGATTACGGCACGCATTCGCCATGGCATTGTTTCGATAAGCTTATGCAATGTCCCAACTTTTATTTCCATCCAGACTTGCATTCATTTTTCCCCAAGATCTTGTAGTGATGATGGGAGAGTTAGAACTCTGAGTAAAGTCTTCTCCAGCACATCCCAAAGATTCTCAATGGGGTTTACGGTCTGGACTTCATGTGTGAAAATGTTTGTCTCATGCTTCCGGAACTACTCTTTCACAATCTGAGCCTGATGAATCCTGGCATTGCCATCTTGGAATATGCATGTGTCAACAGGGAAGGAAAAATCTATTGATGGAAAAACCTGGTCATCCAGTATATTCAGGTAGGAAGCTGACCTAATTTTTTGGGGACATAAGGTTGCTGAACCTAGACCTATTATCCAATGGAAGGCTTCTACCTATCTGCTTAGCTAAAAAGTTAAATCCAGGTGGTGACTTTTGTTTGGCCAGGCAGTGTATATTACAAAGTATTAGCTTTGACAATTTGATATTATTTAGAACAACATGATATAGACTAGAACTCCTCTTTGAGGCATCCATGCTGTGTGTATATCCTAAATGAAGACCCTCATCAAATTCTTTAGTATGTTGACATCAGTCTTATTGGGATCTGTGTGTTTGAGTCTGCATGTGCACAATACCGCAAGCTGTTGTGGTTTTATGTTGTGATGTATGCCTAATTTCTGGTATGTAGGTCATACAACCTTCATTAGGACGCTAGGCAGAAAAATAATGTTGGTGTCCATAAAAAAGAAAGAAAAAATGAGTATGCACTAACCCACTATACCTGCAGATAAAAATGTTTCAGACTGTAGACAATAATCACAAATTATACCATCACAACCAAAAACAGACATTTCACACAATCGCTTATCTCTGCAGAGCCAAATCAGAGCAAAGGGTCAACCTGAACCTGCTCCTTCACTGATTAAAGAAACCCCATGAGGTTGACCTTTTGTCAGGGTTTATATACTGTGTCTGTAAAAGATGACAGAATGTTATGGGGGCTTTTATTAGAGCTCTCGAGGTGCTTATCACAAATTACAATGCCTTATCAGACAGCAGAACCCAGGTGAGATTTGTATGAACTTATGAGCACTTATCCGTCTCCTGTTATTGCCAAATATAGGATCCCAGTAGGAATAAGAGACCTTTTTAAATAGGATCACTTTGGCAATTCTCCTAATATTCTGTCAAAAAATGCCTGCAGGTTTCTCCATACGCCTCTTTAAAGTTTATTTTTAATAAAATCTGTCTCTCTCAGTCAACCTTTAACTGGGCCAGTGATTTCTTTTGCTTATTTATGGAAAAGATTAACATTGACATTTTTCTCTCTGTACTTTTTAATAACGGATGTAATTTATGCAGAACTATGGCCTCCCATTAAAGAAAATGTGTCCAGCAGCACGTAATATTAAGTTCATCTTCACTTAGTTTTCTCTCAGGCAGGCCCACTGAAATGTCTCAGAAATACTTTTTGATCAGAGAAGTCCATCTCTTGCACCTTTTGGTGAAGGTGGAACAACAATGCTGCACTGTTACTGAAATCAAAGCAGCGTTGTCTCTCATGTAGGCTGTGCCTGCTTACCATACAGTGTGATTAGAAGATGCTGCAGGAGGCGTTGTCATCAGCATTGTCCTTGCTGATTCATAAGCCCTTAGCTTTTCAATCAGCAGCTGGCAACACCTAGTCCCGCACACCGCTTTCTACATTGACAGAACAGACTGTGTTGCTGAATCTCTCTCACTGTGAGCTGCAGTGTCTGGGAGGGGGAGCACTTGAGACACAAATGAAGGCAGGCTTGGCTCAGTCAAGGAAGGTAAAAGTAGTTTCTTTATAATTTTTTAGGCTCTTTTATCACGTAGTAACTGTATATGAGACCTGTTGAGACTGCCACACAGAAACCTTCAGATGTAAAATTGACAACAAGGAACATATCTTTTTTGGGCTGAACTTAAAAGAGAACTATGGGGTAAGTGATTTTCCCCATAGTTCTCTTAAGGGTCACGGGAGGACATATACTAACCTCCTCCTGTGACCCAAAGCTCAGTATATCGCGAGCTACAGCTCGCGGTATGCTGAGACTGCCACAGCCGGGACGGATCCCGACATTACTGTCGAGATCCACCCAGCTGCGTGAGTGACAGCTGGCTCTACCTATCTAGAGGCAGAGCCAGCTGTACCCGCCCCCTCCCCGTCCGTTCTGCCAGTCAGCGCTGGAGGATCGGAGAAGGGAGGGAATCTCTTCAGGGAGCGGTGACTGACAGTCACGGCTCTCTGCAGGGAGATGATCGAGCGACGATATGTGTTCGCTCACTTCCCGATCAATAGAGCTGACGTGTGACAGTTTCATTGTGACACGTCGGCTCGAGCAATGAGGATGAGTGATTTTCAAACACCTCATAGTTCTCTTTTAACATCCCCACTTAGCATAAAAGCAGGGCTGGTCAGATGCCAAAAAAGTACAGCTGGTACTTACATTCTGAATCTTTCTATAGTGGTCAAAGTACTCACCAAGTTCCTGAATTTTACATTACAAGAGAACTGAAGTTTAGATTAAAGATGCAAGGCTGCACCAGGCAGCTGATATGATGCCAAACTATCAATATAAATGTGTTCCTGCTGGCAGCAGAGATTCCTCTGTGCCCAACCCGTACAGGCCAGTTTTTACATCCTCCAGTGCTGCCAATTGTAGTGTCACAGAAAGGCAATGAGAATATAAATAACAAATATACCCAACTTCAAAACCATGTGTAAACCGCAAACGAGACACCCAAATTTGTGAATGAGTAACATATTCACAACCCTTTGCAGTGTAATTACATTTAATGTCCAAACCCTGTATTCATTAGGAATAGAGTAGTTAATGGTTAAAACCCCTATCATGTTTTTTTTCTTTTTTTGCCATTGGTGTCCCATTGGTGAGTTTACCTTTAATTTCTGTGCAGTGGACACAACAGGAAGTGATATGAAATATCTCCAAAGGGAGGAAAATCACCTCTTAGGCCCCATTCACACCAGGGCAGGTGCGGATCAGCGTGGCTTCCGCGTGGTTTTTAAAAAGGCGGTTTTGAATTGCGTTTCAGAGCTGAAATGCAATTAAAAACTTCAAAAACGCACTGATCAGAAAGCTGTATGAAAACAGTGCTGATCAACGCGGAAAAAAAGCTAAGGGAGCAATTCGGGCGGGAGACGGTACGGATTGCGCGGACCCGCGGGGTCACATGAACGGCCCCCATAGCAATGTATGCGATTGTTCATGTCGGCGCATCCGAGCGGCCAAACTGCCACAGTGCGAGCGGGGCCTTAGTTGCGTCAGGTCACCAAGGGAGTAGCAGGGGAGCCCAGTAAAGGTGCATACAGGAGGGTTCCGGGGGTTGGTTTTTAAGCAACTTTATCATTTTAGGTTTTTTTGTGCTTCCAGGTCATCTACCACAATGCCTTGCGCCTAATGTCACATGCAGCTGGGCTCCAGACTGTAGGAGAGGCTGGCAAAGTATAGAGGTGGGCAGGGATGTGGGGAGAACATTAGATAGCAGAGATTGAGCTGTGAGGGAGTAGTGAAAAAAAACCCAGCCTACTTGTTTCTGAACACAGAGCTTCTGCATGTGTGACAACAATGGAAGATATTAGGAAGGCAGAAAAAAAGGTGGACAAAGGCATACAGGAAATGTATGTGAATGTGGTTCTCGGCATCTATTCAAAGATATTTACGGGGACTAAATGGACACAGAAATGTAAAGATACAGGGTGAGGGTTCTCTTTTAACCACTTGAAGACCGCGGTGTTTCACCCCCTTCCCATCCAGGCCATTTTTCAGTATTCAGCGCTGCAGTACTTTGACTGACGTTTATTCCGTCATGCAACGCTGTACTGAATGAATTTCATACCATTTTTTGGGGACAGATAGAGCTTTCTTTTGGTGGTATTTAATCACCACTGGGGTTTAAATTGTTTACTATATAACAAAAAAAGTACCCAAAATTTTGAAAAAAAAACATGTTTCCCTATAAAATGTTATGAAACATTTATTTTCACCCCAATTTGGTATAATATAAAAGACGGGGTCACGTCGGTTAAATAGACACTAAACACATCAACCTTTAAAATTGCGCGCACCCGCGAAATTGCAGAAAACGGCCGCAACCAAAATTGGCCATAGGCGAGGCTTTAAACGTTTTTATCGCTCATCAGTTTAGTGTTATCAGTGATTAGTGGCCCTAGAATTATTGCTCTCACTCGGACGTTCGCGGCAATATGTAACATGTGCTGCATAATGGGTGCAATCGTCGTTTTCGTACATAGGCGCACCCGACGCATGTTTGCGTGTGTATGTGGGGGGGGGGGGGAATTTAAAACATTTTTTGTGTTATTTTTTGTAATTATTATTTGTGAATATTTTTTTTAGCTTCATTATTTTGTTTAATGCTGTAATTTTGTTTTTTTTAACTTTTTTTTTTAGACTTAAAGTGATATTAAACCCTCAGATTTTTTAACATAAACCAATACTGTAATCCATGTTTGTTTCCCTTCTCTTTTCTGCTCTTTCTTTTAAATCTGTATCTGTTCTCATGCTGGGCAGAACTTCTGTTTTGCAGCAGAATGCCTTGTCTCAGGAATGGATACATGGTGTCTGTGTGTAGGTTTGCAACCTGAGCCAGCACTACAGGAAGAGGCACTCAGCTGCAAAGGGAAGTTCTCCCCAAGCATGAGAAGACATGAGGATTTAAAAGGAAGAGCAGCAAAGAGAAGGGAAACTACCATGGATTACAGTAAGGCACACATTACAGTATTGGTTTATGTTAAAAAAAATCTGAGGGTTTAATGTCACTTTAACTTTATTGCTATAATATAGGGGACTAAGAAATCCCCTATGTAATAGCCAGTTCACCAAACAGGTCCTCTTTATGGAGACATCAGGGGTCTCCAAGACCTCTGATGTTACCAAGGGAACCCCAGAGAAGCTGATGAAGCAGAGATCTGCTTCATCAGCTTCTCTCCTGTGTTCTGCACCGGAGAGTGACACTGAATGCATCACTTCCTGCATTCAGGGACAGGAAGAGAGATCGGGTAATGATCTCCCTTTGATCGTGCCGGTCCCAGCCGCACCGACCACAGCGGATCACGGACCGCCAGCGGCGACATAGATACGGGTGGGGGGAGGGGCCGCACACTCGCAGGCAATCGGGTGTCTCTAGAGACGCCTGATCACTTGTATGTAAACAGCCATCGCTGGCTGTTTACATGCTCACAGTTTTCCATCTCGTGTGCGCGCACACGAGAGGGGGAGGGGGCAGGACGTCTTAAGACGCCCTCCCGCTCCTAGCAGACTCCCGCCCGGCCGTTCACAAACAGCCATGGACAGAAGGTGGTTAAATGCTCAATATTTTTTTCCATAATGAATTTTTGCTAAAGCACATACAATCATCATGTTTCTGAACAGCTCCAACTCTCTCAGCTCAGCTTCCCTAAACTTCCTGCTTAGTACAAGATCACAAGGGAGCGCGCAGTCTCCAGCAGCTGCCCATCTACTAGCACCAAAGAAGGGAGGAGGAAGGAGCAGGAGACGGGCAGTGCCCCGCCTTGCTATGCTGGTGTGTGGAGACAGACAGCTTACTAGCACACACAACGGTGGCTCTATAGGACCAAATTTGGGTTCTCTTTTACCAGGGGTATCTTTTTTTGCATTTTCTTCACATGCGTTGCCTGAATTTGTGACTGGTTTACCTTTAGAGCTCGTTTCCACCAGCCCGTGCGCTCATCACACTGTCCTATGCCCGGAACGCAAGGGATCGCATACACAAAGTCTCCTTGCGTTCTGGTGCGGGAGGGGGAGTGGCAGTGCCATTTATATCAATGTCACTGCAGACCCGCCTGCATGGCAATCGGCCACACAGGACCATTTGTTTACCACAAGGCATTGCAGGGCAAGTATTACAACTGGAACGCAAGGCATTGAGGTGCCCTTGGACATGTAGTTTATTTTTTTTTATTTCCACACCCCTGTATATGAGAATATATTTTTATATATGAGGAAACAAAAAATATGAGATATATACATATAGTATATATACACATAGATACGTAGGTGCGTGTGTGCCTGCAGGAGTGGCAGTGCTGGTGGAGGGAACGGTGCTGTCTGCACCGGCCCATTAATAATATTAATTGTTCCCCCCTATCGAATCTGCCACTGGCCCTGCCGGCGGTGCCCAGGGTACATGCCTCCCCAAGCTTCAGGACTGCCCCCAACCACCCCCGTGCCTCCCCTTCCCCCACACTGAGCCACTATTACCTGGCTTCTCCCCACTTTGTCCGTGTCCCTCAGCCTGCTCAGTTCGGGTACTGAGGAGATGCCCCGCCTTCTGCAGAGCCTGCACCGTACTGAGAGCCGCGCTTTCCTTATGCCAGCAGCTGCTTGAGTCAGTGAGAGGCAGCCCCGGAGCCTCCGTGCCGCTTCAATGACGGCCCAGCCTGCACGGCATCAGAGGGCCCGGGGGGCAATTGCAGACCACCAATAATTTCTTGTGGACCACCAGTTGGCGACTGCTGCTATACAGTGTTTAGGAAATGAGGGACATACCATTACTGCAGTGGAGGGGGGAGACAGGCTGCAAGGATCGGGTGAGTAGGCAAAAACTAGCAGCTACCCTTGCAGTGAGAGGGTAGCCACACTGCAAGGGTTAATAAAATGTGCGCCTGGAGTTCTGCTTTAATGCAACACAAATTGGTGAAGACTACACTATTATGTGGCCCTCTGGACTTCCACTTGGGGCACCTCATATTCACTTGGCTGACCACCTATGTTCTAGCTCCCTGCTGCTCTAGTCTGACCTGGAGTTGGCCTTTAACCCCCTCAGTTCTGTAAGGTCAGCTTTGAACGACTTATGGCTTCCAATGTGACCAGAACTATCAGCATCAGTCTGAGGCTGGCAGCACATGCTAGAACTTTCCTGAGGATGAAGAACCCTCCCAGAGCATGCTGGGAGTCGTAGTTCTATAGGCTTACGAGGTGCCAGCTTGCAGCGTGCCCCCCTCACACAGGTACCGCCCACCCGCCCGTGAGCTCAGCACCATTTACAGCGACACACGTGACACCCCCTCCTCCCCCCCGCTGTCTACTCACTGCTCTGCGGGATCGCTACTTCCGCGCGCGCTCCTGAGCTCCCTGCGGGGACGCGCACCGACGCGAGCCCCGTCTCACCTCACCAGCACAGCGTTAGCCCCGCCTTCTCCTTCCAAGCTGACGCCTTCCCTGCTTACCCAGCATGCAGTGCGGTCGCGGACAGCGACGGCGGCTGTAGTAGTAGCAGCGGGCGGCGGCCATGTTGTGATGCGGTGATACCTGTTTTCCCTGCCCCGTGTGGAGCGTAAACCCCCCGCCGACGACGGACCTCGACCCGTCCATGTGAGAGCGGAGAGCCCGGAGCAGCATGGCCGCCATGCTAGGAGGTATCAGAGGCAATGGAGTGTGATAGTAGGGCGCAGGCCGCGGCGTCATTGTCATAAAGAGACCGGGGTGCCATTATACACACCGGAAGGCTTGCAGGAGGACACAGAGGTTGTATTCCCCTGTGTATAGGTGATCAGTGAATAGTTTAGGACTGGCCGTGTGTAGAAATGTGATCATACACCCTATAGACACACAATATGACCCCTTAAATGGACTGCGGCCTGCAAGGCTCCGGGTACACATATATAGATATGTATATCTATATGTATAGATATAAATATCTATATATGTGTGTGTCAGGCCTGTGTGAGCACCGGCATATCACTGTGTACCCAGATCACATCTGGAACTAAGGCCCGATAACTGACATCTCATATAACACTAGTCAGTTCTCAATAGTTTTAAAGCAGAACAGCCGGTACATTTGTTATTAAATCTGCAATGTAAATATGAGATTAATCCTATCCCCGAGGAACCAATACCCAATAGGGTGCGTTATCGCTGTGCCTATGTTAGTCACATTTGCATGCATGTGTTTATGCATGTTTGCTGTACATCCCCATTGAGTTCAATGGGGCCTCAACATGCAGCAAAAAAGCTCATGTAACAAATTTTGTGACGTGTTCTGCGTTTGTGAGCCCTGATGCGTGCAAAAACGCACATCTTCCTGCCTGTGTTTGGGGTGTTATTAGAAATCAATGAAAACACAAGCACATTTTGCCACATTTCTGTCAATGTGTGCATTCTCAGGAAGCACAAGTGTGAATGCAGCCTAAACGAAACATAAGCATTATATGTATACAGCGTTCGGACAACTTCAAACACAAGGATGTAGATGCCAGCAAAGATCCTGTGTTTTATGTTGTAAATAAAGTACTCCTGTGTGTCTGAGATCTACAAGAAGAATTTTACCCAAATCTTCAAAATAACAACAAACACACCTTTAGAAATGTTTACTAATGACAATCTACAAACAGATACTTCTAGATAATTGCCGGATTTGTATTCTTTACATTATTTTTCTTTTCCTCTCCATTCTTCTCACAGTGGCCATTTTTATTGAGGGCAGATTAATACATCTCTCTTTACTTCCTGGAACTCAGGCACATGTGACTAGGACATGTGACCATGCACCATCTCAGGGGAGTAAAATGCCTTTCCCTGAGATCTCATGAGATTTTCCAGCAATGCTCTGCTGATGTAACCTTTTCAGGATGTAACACTTGGGCACATTACATCATTTGTGCCAAAGAGGACCAGGAAGTTGAAATAAGAAATTGCAAGTCAAATTAAAGTATGTTTGTTTAATTAATGTAAGATGATTTCATATCAGCGTGCAGAGCTACATAATTATGTGATTTTTAGCCAAAGGAGGTAAAGGTCAGCTTTAAAGGAGAACTATGGGGTTAAGGCTTTTCCCCATAGTTCTTCTTAGGGTAACGGGAGGACACAAACTAGCGTCCTCCCATCACCCTAAGCTCAGTATACCGCGAGCTATCGCAGTATACTGAGACGCCGCAGCTGAAGCGGATCCCGACAATTATGTCTGGATCCGCCCAGCTGCGTGAGTGACAGCTGGCTCTGCCTATCTGGAGGCAGAGCCAGCTGTACCCGCACCCTCCCCCCGTCCGATCCGCCAGTCAGCGCTGCCGGATCGGAGTGGGGAGGGGGGAATCCAGCCCCTCCCCTGTCACGGCTCTCTGGTGAGCGAACGTCTCTGTGTTCGCTCACTTCCCGATCTACTGAGCCCACCTGTGACAGTCTCATTGTCACAGGTCGGCTAGAACTATGAGGTGAGTGAAAAGCACTCACCTCATAGTTCTCCTTTAAGCATATCTAAACCCCAAAGCAAGAATATCATATATTGCAGCTCACCAGTCATTGGATGTCATTAGATGTTGTGGCTGTTAGTTTTCTATTTAGGAGCAGCAATGGAGCTACGTCTAGAGAGCAGCATTGTCACTAGAAGATTTTGACATGACATAAAAAGAGGTGCACCGATACCGGCATTACGGTATCGAGTACGGATGTTTTTTTTCCGGTACTTACCGATACCGGAAGTCCCATTAAGGAAGCCAGGTGGCTTTTAATGACTCACCACCTGGCTTCCTGATTAGCAGGGAAGCCGCCCCCATGCTCCTCGTCACTAGGTGACAAGAAAGCATGGAGCCGGCTTTCTGGCCAATCGGGAAGCTGGGTGTCGTGCAATGACGCGTCGCCCGGCTTCCTGATTGGCTGGCTCCCTACTCCCTCGTCATGAGATGACGAAGGAGCAGGAAGCCGGCTTCCCGGCCAATCAGGAAGCCGGGTGCCGCGTCATTACATGACGCCCGACTTTCTGACTGGCCATCTTCCCGACCAGTCAGGAAGCCGGGCAGCGTTTCATTACACAGAAGTGACGAGGGGGCATGGAGCCGGCTTCCTGGCCAATCAAGAAGCTGGGCAGCATGTAATGACACGCTGCCCGGCTTCCTGATACCGGAAGTATCGGGCTAGGCATCGGAGCATTTGGGCGAGTACTCGCCCAAATACTCGGTATTGGTGCATCCCTAGACTTAAATAACAAATTAAATCCAAACTTAATTTAATGTGACACTAACCTCCGGAGTTAAAATGCATTCAAGAACCTTAACTATTAAAAATATTGTATCTTATTTGTGTATCATTTGGCTGTAGATCCTCAAGTCATCTCTGAATTGGTGCGGACACTGTCCTTCCTTCCTGAAGGGGGCCACTTTTGTTCCCCATGGTCCCTGTGTGTGTTTTTAAAGTAGTCACCGCTCCAAGCTCACTCATGTGATGGACTAAAACTTTAATACAAATGAGTAAACTGAACGTGAGATTGTAGTGGCAGAATGGCTTTACTATGCAGTCTCAGTGTAAATATGAAATAAATGACAGCAATATGTAAAGCAGCATATTCCCTTTGAGACTTCGCTTGTTTTTACACTGTAGATTAATAAAATAAAAAAAACTTTAAATCTATTCATTAAAGAACAACTCGGGGGATAAGGTCGTTAACCCTTGCAACTGGGCTACCCCTGCACTGCGAGGGTTAACTGCTCCTATGTTTCTAGGTGCTAAAAAAAACAAGTTATACTCACACAATCATTCCATTCAAGCCGGCTAGTAATTAGACAGGTCCCTAAAGCCTCTCTCCCCCCTCCTCTGCAGCAGTTTAATAATCCTTGTGTCATCACATTCTATATAAGTGTAGAGATTAGAGCTGCAGCTAACGATTATTTTCAAAATCGATTAGCCGATTATTAAGTTCGATTAATCGGATAAAAAATAAAATACATTTTTAAAAATGGCTCCAGTGATGGGACTACTAGTTTGTATTGAGATTGCAGTCCATCACAGGAGCAAGCTTGGAGCGGTGGAAGTAAAAAAGAAAAAAAAAGTGTGGTGTGCAATATAGTGAAATGGAAAGTGTAAAATTATACAGCAATGAATGCAGAATGGCACCAGCTATAGAGTACAACAAATCCCAGCATTGCTCTGTATAATGTACTATTGCTGGGATTTGTTGTACTCTATAGCTGGTGGTATTCCGCATTGCGCTGTGTAATGTATTATTGCTGGGATTTGTAGTCCTCTATACAATGTATATAATGTATTCCTGGGATTTGTATTCCTCTATAGCTGATGGTACATTGTGCTGTATATAGCTGATGGTACATTGTGCTGTATATAGCTGATGGTACATTGTGCTGTATATAGCTGATGGTACATTGTGCTGTATAACATACAGCACAATGTACCATCAGCTATAGAGGAATGCAAATCCCAGCAAAACATTATAGAGCACCATGTGTGGGAAAGTGCAGGCTTACCTGAGCAGTCTTCCCGCAACTTGCTTCTCAGATCAGGCCTCTCTATTGGCGTCTGTCATCCCCCCACATCTGCTCTTCCTTACGCGTCCCTGTGCCGATTGTGCATGTGGGCGGGCGGTGAGCGTGAGGTGCGGCGTGTGGATGCGGGCTTTCGAGGGGGTCTGGCAGCGGCGAGCGTGAGGTGGGGGGGAGGTGCAGCGCGCAGCGTGTGTGGAGCCATGAGCAGGGCCAACTAATCGTAAGCCGATTAATTGATGATTGAAAACGTTGACAACTTTTTCAATCGATTAGAATCGATTTAGTTGTTGCAGCCCTAGTAGAGATGTGAGGACGCTGAGGAACATTCCATCAGTGAACGGAGAACCAGGGAGTCGGCTCGGCAGTTCGGGTGAGTATACCTTTTCTTTATTTTAAAAGCAAATATACAATATCGAGCAGTTAACTCTTGCAATGTGGGGGGAGACGCACTGCAAGGGTTAATAGCATTTTTCCCTCATACCCTAAGGAGAACTATGGGGAAAAACACTGACCCCATAGTTCTCCTTTAAAATAACTCCTAGCGATCCTGCTATGAAGGTCCTTGTTAAGGCACTTCCTGTTATGGGTGAGAATGCTTTATTTCTGTCTCCCAACGGAGACAGTAAGCAAACATGTCAATGTTCAATGCACACGCATGGTCCAATGTTGCCATCATCGGGGAATCCACTCTGAGAAATGACATGCAGCTGAAGTTCGTGTAGACAGGAAGCAGCCATGAGATCAGGAGCACTAAGGTGTAAAGTGAATGAAAAGTTTAGGTATTAAACCCTTCTTCTAAAATTACAAAGTTATAAACGCCCGAACCACGATTCTGGCTAGATCTTAGGCTGGTTCCTTCAGCCTTGCTCCCTCTCCGCTCCAGTGTATACAGTGTATAGAACATGAGGATGCTGAGGGACATACCATCACTGGAATGGAGCAAGAGACAGGCTGAAGGAACCAGCCGGCTTAGCGGTTCAGGTGAGTATAACTTTATTTTAGCTCCCTAGATGAAACGAGCAGTTAACCCTTACAGTGCAGGGGTAGCTCCACTGCAAGTGTTAAGATTTGGTAAGCCTGGAGTTCTGCTTTAAAGATGAACTTACCAGTAAATATTAAACAAGGACCAGCTATTATAGGTTATGTTTTCAAAGTCTTAAGTTTCAGCAAACAAACTGCTTACACTTATGTCAGAATTATGACTTGTTTAGAAACCTGTCAGAATAGAATGACTGATTTGTGATCTAGACATTCTACAAGGCTAGACAATTGGCATTTCTCCTTACTGTGCTGTTCACTGTTCTCTGATGTAAGGATCAAAACTCTACCAAGATGGTCACCTCCAGACAGAGACACAGTGGGGAATTTATCAAAACTGGAGCAGACAAAAACCTGAGCAGTTGTGCATGGCAACCAATCAGCTTCTCTCTCTCATTTTTAAATCTTAACTAAACAAACTGAAGATAGAAGCTGATTGGTTGCCATGCACAGCTGCTCCAGTTTTGATAAATTCCTCCCACTGCAAAACAATACCTGGTAAGACCCCTTTCACATGGATGTCTGTCAGTTCAGTTCAACAGGGGATCTGTACATGGATCCCCTGCTGATCAGGGCAGTTCAGAACTGATGTCACCATTGTGACATCCGTGCCACTCCATGTCACAATGGAGGAAAAACTGAATTTACCAGATCCATGTTAGGTCTAATGGGAATCGGATGTAAGCAAATATGTGCTGCTTTACATCAGATTATCCCCAATCTGTCATAATCGGGTCTGCCAACACGGAACTCTGCTGTGTTTGGTTTTCCGGGGGCCTGAAGTCAAGAGTAATTAGATATAAAGGGATACACGACCATTAAGATCCATCTGCCTATAGATCGGACTTCCTGTCTAAAAGGGGCCTAAGTCAGTGCTAACAATGCATGGTAAGTTATTTGGGGCAGGTTCACACCATTTTCCGGACCACATCTGGTCTGGAAAATGGTGTGAACCTGCCTGGAGTTCCAGTGCATTCCAGACCAGACAAAATAGCACATACAGTATTTTTCTGTTCTGGTCTGGAACGGACTGCGCTGGTGTGAACTGAGTCCAGAAACAGCATAGGATACATTAGGATGCAATTTGGGTCTGGAGATCATGTGGTGTGAAAAGGCCCTGCGGCACGTTCACAATTTTTTCCGGACCTGATCTGGAACATAGTGCAGTGCGTTTTTACCACGTTTGGAAATTATTTTTTTTCCAATTTAAGCTTAAAATGGTCCTACAGGTGCGTTCCATGCGTTTCTGATCCCTTTTTGATGCGTTCCACACAAAATAGGACATACAGTATTTTTCTGGTCTACTCTGGAACGGACTGCGCTGGTGGGAACAGAGGCCAGAAATAGCATGGGCATTTTGGGTCCAGAAACGGTCTGGTCTGGAGGTAATCTGGATGTGGTGTGAATGGGCCCTTAATGGAGAAAGATCAGCTGCAGAGAGGCTACTAACGGCATTAGTGACGGGTTCCTTTGCCATCTGCTCGTCTTTTTTGGGGGGTACAGTTCCAGAGTTGGGTTGCACTTTCAGGGTGACTTGAACACAAATAAATGGTGAAACAGTTGACTTTTGTGTTTTAGTTGTGTGTTGTCGACATGCCTATTCGCTCGGGTATTCATGTGGACTTTGGTAGTGCTGCAGGAGGAGCAGTGTTCTGGGTGGAGTGTGGAAGGGTTAAAAATGTCGTCAAGTTTCAAACGCTGACTGCATCCCTGTTGAGGTTTTTCTATCATGTTAAATGTTGTCTGTGCCTCCATTGAGAGTTCTTCCCTCTCTTCCTCTTCTGTTTGACATGTATTACCTACACAGTAAGTGAGGGGAAGACTCCTTTGTAAGGATTCAGTGCTTTGAGACACTGACCAGCCTGCAAATGTGAAAAAAGTCAAGTCTGGACTACTAATCTGCAGATTTGTTCCAAGTCTATGAAGTCTTGTGGATCATTATGGCAGCAAGGCAACTAGCATTTTCAGAAAGAGGTCATCAGAGGGTCTTTTGGAGCTCTGCAGAGAGACCACTGCTTTTACATAGAGAGTAGGGTCCTTCTCTGCATCATTCTGGAAGGGGTTTCCTGTGTGTGGGGGAGGAGATTCCATCTCGTGATGCTGTCCTGGAAGACTAATGGAAATAGAGTTACCGGTAAGTCCTAACTCTGAATTTTCTACTCGGGATGTGGCTAAAGAAAGCTGTAAGGGCCAAATCACATTGTATTAGGCAGCCCATTTATTTGAATAGGCTACTTAACACACTACGAAAAAGTAATGATAATCGTGCATGCCGCATTTTGGGCAGCACACTGTCATTAATGGTAGTGCGATACCGTCTGTTGTGGTGCAGTGTAACATGGGTGTGTTGGATGCCATTTAGAATGAATTATTATACAGGATTTATACAGCGCCAACAGTTTTCACAGCACTTTACAAAACTAAGGGAGACAATACAATTTCCGTACAGGAGGTAGGAGGGCCTTGCTCGTGAGAGCTTACAATCTAGTAGGAGGGGAAGTGATACAAAAGGTAATAACTGTTTGGGATGATTTAATGGAAGAACTGAAAGTACTGTTATATCGATGTGGAATAGGCCTTGAAGAGATGAGTTTTCAGGGATCGCCCAAAGGTGGACAGAGTAGGAGATAAGTGGACAGATTGGGCTAGGGAGTTCCAGAGGATGGGAGACACTCTTGAAAAATCCTGGCGGCGACGAGAGCTTGACAGCAGGAGGTCTGGAGTGTGGAAGGAGAGAAGGGGGCAGTTTGGGTGATATTTTGAGATGAGGTGGGTGATGTAGGTTGGGGCGGAGTTGTAGATGGCTTTGTATGTTGTTAGTATTTTGTACATTGGGGAAGTGGGAGCCAGTGGAGCGATTGGCAGAGGGGGGGTGGCGGACACTGATCGGTTGGTAATAGCAATAGCTTTGTGGTGTCATTATCACAGCGCTATGGTGTGAGGGCAGGCTCACACCCTTTTCCGGACCACATCTGGACTAGATGTGGTCTGGAAAAGGGTGTGAACCTGCCCGCAGTTCCAGTGCATTCCAAACGAGCCAAAATGAGACATGCAGTATTTTGGTCTGGTGTGAACAGAGGCCAGATATAGCACTGGGATGCATTTTGGGTCCGGCAACAATCTGCTCTGGTCTGTAGATGATCTGGATGTGGTGTGAATGGGACCTTTTGTTTTGATGCACCTGGAATGTATATAGCTGATTAAAAATGAGAATCCAATTGTCTATTAAAGTGAATGTAAAGCTTTTTTTTCCTTTTTAGAGTGTAGTGAAGGCTTACATTTTTTTGTATTACTCCGTGTTCTGCTGTGTCCTTGTCCAATCAGAGAACTCCTGGTATTTTTTGAGAAAAATACTAGTAGTCCTCTGAATGGCTCCTGTATTCAGCTGAGCGCCTCTGTGTTTTACAGCACAGGATAGTGACTATCAGGACCCAGAAGGCGCTGCGGCTACTACTGCTTATTACAGGATCCCTGTGGCGGGGTAGCCCCACTGCAAGGGTTAAGAATATTACTGCCCAGAGTTTTCCTTTTAAATGCTGTTCTGCTATCCTGCTAGATATTGAAGGTTTCCTCCTGTTTTTTTCCTCAGCCTTTCTCAGTGGGTTTTTAATGCATAATTAAAGTGTGAATCTGATTCGTTCTATACCAAATCTCATGACGGAAAAGTTAATTAACAAGTGGCATTGTAGCACAAGTTGGTCAATATATTGGCTGTTTCCAGTGAATGCAGTTCTATAGAAAAGTATATTCCAGACGTGAGATCATTGTAATCACTATACCATAGTTGGTGGGAAATGTGATGAAGGTAGTGAGCTGGAGAAAAGCAATGTAGATTAATGATTGAGAATAGTAATGTGTTGAATGCTAAGCTCTGGCCTTGTGCTATGACGTTAAATAAGTATTGATTGAAGTTTGCCATTGATAAGCTTCTTAAAATGCTCGTTGCCTGGCAGCCTCAGACTTCTTTTAGGTGTTGTGTGGTTCTCGCTAACTTTTAGTGGACTGTTACTCTTTATTTCACTGTTTTAGGGCCATATTGTTTTTGTACTGATTCTCTCAGATGGCGTTCTGTCCTGGTCTGTAGCTCCGAGAATTGCCACCCAGCTCTCTCCTCAGGGCAGGTTTACACCATTTTCCTCCAAGCCTCTCGCTCCAAGAACATTTGGCCAGGAGTGCATTTAAAAAGAATCGTTGGGTTCCCATCAACTGGTCGATTATTGTACGAAAGAGCATTCGTGGCCGATAGAGGGGGTGATACCAAAATGATTGTCAGTCATTTTGCTGTCACCTGGGTGCGGTCCGCACCACCTTTGTGACACCACTGACCTTTTGATTGGCTTCTTTTTAGCTAGACTGTCTTGGAGGCATTGTTTTCATATTGTTTAATCTCTCAGTGGATTTTACCCACCCCTGATTTAAGCTGCTTTCGGACATCCCAATCGTCTTTTCAGTTATTCCTGTGCGCGTCAATGGACAGTAAAGAATTTGTTTTTCTGCACTTACTGTAAAATCTTTTTGTTAAAGTCCATTGAGAGAATTTGAGTTCTTGGCCTTCTGTTTTGCTTGCTCATAAAACTGAAGCATGATGGTTGGCGGTGGGGTAATATAGTGAACTGGCTTAGTACTGGCTAGAGTCTAGACACAGTCTAAACTCTAGACCTCCTGGATGCATCAATTTGTCCCGGTTGTCTGATTTTCTAGTTCTGTGCCCCTCAATGAACTTCAAGAAAAAATATAGTATACAAAAATGTATTTTTTTGAACGTCCCTTGATAGTAGTAGGGGTTCTGCCTCTGTGGCAGGAAGTGTTGGGCTCCATTCACGTATGGCGTTTGCGTTTCCCGTGCGGAAGACCGCAGGGGCACGCAAACGATTTTACAACTGCATGGATTCCGCTCGTTTGCGGCTATTACTATATCCATGAACGTGTGGATTCCACCAAAGAATCACGCTTGTACTATTTTGCGGGACGCGTAGTTACGTACTGTGCGGCCGCTGCAAAAGCCTGAACAATGCACATTAAAGAGCTTTGTTTTTTATGTTAAGAGCTGTTCCGTGCATAGAAGTACGGCCGAATACACGCAAAATGTATATTTTGGTGTCTGAAATATAAACTTTTCATCACTTACCGTGTTTCCCCCGAAAATAAGACACGTGTAATGGATCAGAGCAGAGAGGCAGCTCCCTCCTCGGGGTAGGTCTTATATTACAGAAATCCCCGAAGATAGCACTAGGTCTTATTTTCGGGGTAGGTCTTTCGGGGAAACGCGGTAGTGACCAGATCTTATACCTTGTGTCTGCTGCCTAAATATTCTTCTGATGAGCCTCTGCTGCTGCCTCATAGGCTCTGTCAATGACTTTCCTTGTTATGATGGTAGTTTTATTCTCATCTTGGGTGTAATGCTTTACTAGACCGGAATCGCTGTTCTGCAAAACACGCAGTTGGGTTGTGTGTTATATGTGGCAGCAGCACAGGCCTAAGGATCTATCTTAAGGTCACCTGTGCTGGAATATGTTGACTGCTTTGGCTGACCTTGTTTCCTGGAATTGCTGGATACCTGGCAGTTAAGTGGAGCTGAAGGCTTTAAGGGTTAGTTCACACCAGAAACTGCATCACAACTGTGTGCGTCTGCGCAGTTGCATTGCGATCCGTTTTTGATGCGTTCCGATTAGTTGTTTTTTTTTTTTTTTTCTACTCAAATGCTAATTAGACAATTAGGTCACTTCCTTTTTCCTGTCAGAGCATTTCCTTTGTTTTGGAGCTCAGACATGCTTGTTTTCTTGGCAGGCATGGTGATGGTGTTGGCTGTACCTACAAAGAGCAAGTCCCTCGATGACACAATCAATTCTCTGTTTTTTTTATTTGTTTTATGCATTTTGATACGTTCCGGCGCAATCAGATGCAGCTAAAATAGGACGAGCAGTATTTTTTCTGACCATCTGAACGGACTGCAATGGTGTGAATATAGCACAAGAAAGTCCATAGGAAAGCATATGGTGTGAGCTAACCCTAATATTCCTAACTATTTAAACCTACATTTTGTTCAGGTCAGTGCTTTAAAAATAAAGCTAAACACAGCCTTTCTAGAAAGTCAGCAATGGCAGCCCCTGTTCTTTGCTCATTACTTGTGTCCTTTAAAATGTATGTAAACCCTAGCAGTGAACTTCTCTTTGCTCACTTTTGGTCTGAAAATGTTTGTTCTATCTGTTCAATATCTAAAAAAAAGTTCTTGCCAGAAATCCAGTGAGCTGATGACCTGTCAGCATCGAGCACAGAAAGTTATTCATTAACGTTGCCCTGTGGACTACAGAACACCTCTCCTTATGTTATAGAGTGAGAAAAGTGGTCTATAGTCCTAACACACTTCTTGGCCAAGGGTGACAACACTGTGCATCCAATACAGTATGATGAGTGTGTGTCACCCTAAGACAGGAAGTGTGTTTCTAGCATGATTACCAGGTGAAAAAACAAATGCAACTGTAGCAGCTAAGGCTGGTAAGCTGCAATATATTACGTTTTTTGTTCATTGGGTTTGGATAAACTTTAAGTAGTCATTAAGTGTTGTATTAGTGCAGGTCTGATCATTCCCCAAGTCCCCAACATGTAACATCATATAAACATCTTGAAGTCTGACAACCAGTCGATAAAAGAAGATGCATATATGATGAATTCTAATTGTCTGGTGAAAAGAGCAGGAACACTATTCATTACATATGTGCTTGTACGCAATCAGATGTTATCATGATCAACTTTTTCAATAATCGATTATAATCGATTATGTTGATTAGTTGTTGCAGCCCTAATTCTGTCTTATTGATTATGTAAACTAACCCTGTTGATTGACTGAAAACAAGCAGATACCTGCGTTTGGATAATCCTTGGGGCCCTGATTTCTGCTTTTCTTTCATGACTTTTTTTTTCCTTTCTCCTTTCCACCGTTATCTTTGGTTCCAGGGGAGTAGGGGGTTTGGGAAGTGGGAGATCCCAGCTTCACAGCTGAAGGTCATGAGATCTGGGAATATAGATCCGCATTAAACATTTTCCACTGATGTTAGGGCAAATTATGAATCAAAGCGTAAATCGATTGACGGTGGAGTTGATGACACTGCATACATCTGCTTCTCATGCAGAACTATGCTTATTTGATTCCTGTGCTGTCAACTCAGTTTTTATTTTATTTTGTATGTTCAGATACATTTTGCGAGAATATTGATTCTGTTGCTTCTGTACATTAAAGGAGAAGTATGGGGTTAAGGATTTTCCCCATAGCTCTCCTTAGGGTAACGGGAGGACGCAAACTAGTGTCCTCCCGTCACCCTAGGCTCAGTATACCGCGAGCTACAGCTTGTGGTATACTGAGACGCCGCAGCCGGAGCGGATCCCGACAATTGTGATGGGATCCGCCCAGCTGCGTGACTGACAGCTGGCTCTGCCTATCTAAAGGCAGAGCCAGCTGTACCCGCCCCCTCCCCCGTCCGTTCCACCAGTCAGCGCTGGAGGATCGGAGCGGGGAGGCGGTAATCCAGCCCCTCCCCTGTCAAGGCAGAGAGCTGTGACAGGATCGAGAGGTGAGTGAACGCCGGTATGTGTTCGCTCGCCTCCCAATCTACTGAGCCGACCTGTGACAGTCTCATGTCGGCTAGAACTATGAGGTGAGTGAAAAGCACTCGCCTCATAGTTTTCCTTTAAGTGCAACAAGCTGATGTTTTGTCTTGGCTTTGAACCAAGTCCCTGCCATTTTCTTAGGAATCTGATAACTCCTACTGCCTTCTCACAAATATATCATAATAATTATAGACATTTTGTGCAAATTTGTCAGTTTTGTCAGGAAGTGATAGGAAATTTTTCCAATGTGGACACATTTTTAGTTGGGACATTTTAAAACTTCTAAAAATGTTTTTATTAGGGATGCAGCGATACCGGTTTTTCGGGAATGTGTACCGATTTTTATCTGTCGGTACTTGCCGATACCGGTACGGATACTTACCGATTAATCGAACTTAATAATCGGCTAACTAATCGATTTTGAAAATAATCGTTAGCTGCAGCTCTAGTAAGAATCCAAGCATTTGAGCGAGTACGAGTCGGGCGGGGTGTCACTACCTGCCACCCGACTTCTTGATTGCCAGGTAAGCTGGCTTCATGCTAATTGACTTGGAAGCTGGCCAATCAGGAAGCCGGGAGGCGGGTCATTACCCGTTGCCCGGCTTCCTGATTGGCTGGGAAGCCAGCTTCCTGTCAAAAAAGCATGGAGCCAGCTTCCCAACCATCAGGAAGCCAGCTCCATTTTCCCTCGCAGCACTGCCTGTCAGAGGGAGATTTCCTCTGACCTACAGTGCCGGTATCGGGGGTAAGAATCCAAGCATTTGGGCGAGTACGAGTCGGTACTTCCCTAGTTTTTATTGCTGTCCATGCCTTCTGTCCTTGTGACCACTGCACCTTCATTACCTGTGTGGTGGTCACATGACAGCAATTAGGAAAGATCTCCAAAATAGGGTCATACATTCAAGTTTGTGACTTGCTGAAAAGCCTTGTTCACACCAATTGTGGTGCGTTCCAGATCGGTAGCTGCTGGAACATACCGCAATCGCTCACAAAACTTCCCCCTATGTTCCGGGGCGGCAGGGGGCATGGCGGTGCATTTAGGTCAATGGCACCACAGCCCCGCCCGCAGTGCGATCGGACGCATGGCAAAACATTGCCTACGTTCCTTTCCACTGCAAACGCAAAAATAGAGCATGCAGCTTAAATGCACCGCCACGCCCCCTCCCACCCCAGAACGCAGGGGGAAGTTTTGTGCAGCAGCTACCACTCTCGAATGCACTGCAGTTGGTGTGAGCAAGTCCTTAAGGTAAGGATAACACCAGCCCACAGTTGGTACTTTCAGAAACAATTCAGCAATGTTAGTTCCTATTTTTCTATCCTGACAATAGGCAACAGGGAGGGTCGTCTTATTTATTATGAGGAATGCTGGAACCCCGTAGTGTGAGAGATATGCTAGTTGCCTGGACATCATGCAGATCCAGTGGTTCATGGCTCAAAGTAAGTGCATCTTGCCTTTTTGCCCCATTCTCATGGTCTAACGCAGACTAGTCTCCTTTTCCACAGATTCATACTTATCATGATCCGATGGTCACAGCTCCGCTTTTTATTTATATCCAGCACCGCAAGTCGTCTTCACTGTGCTGGCTGTGCTTGTGTGCTGCAGACCGTCTCCTGGACCGGTACATAGACACGGCCCCATAGAAGTCTTTGGGGCTGTAATGCACAGAGGCAACCAGAACAGCGAATTGGTAATGGACGTAAACAAGCTGCAGCTGTATGCATCTCCGGAAGGCTGAGAGTGGGTTGTTAGGTTAGGCCAGGCGAACGGGGAAAAAGGCTAAGTGCTCTTATCCTTTAATATCTTCTTAATCACTAACCTATAATAGTCAGAGCCCCTAATTTATGGTCCGGAGACTCCAAAAATGACAAACTATTGAATCAGCTTCACAGCTAAGTAAATAGCATTTTTAGGTAGGGAAGTTTAGTAAGGACATAAGCTGTCCACTCACAAGACTTCTGGCAGGTCAACAGGCGCTTATGGAACAGATATAACAATGCGTTCTGTGGTAGATTTTACAGACAATAAGAACAGATCATTGTTCGGTTTCACATTAAGTTGAATTTAGGGTTCATAAGGTTAAACTTTCAAATCTCAGCAGCCTTTACGCTTTAGCTTTTTTGTGTTTTAATATGTGAATGGTTTCTACCAGAAAATGGTTTTGAATTACATATTTAATATTTAAGCTAACAAGATATTCCTCTTTGCAGATGATGACTTTGATCAATTTGATAAGCCTGGCGCAGAAAGGTCTCGAAGAAGACGACCTACAGATGATGACTGGGACAGGTAGTTACACATATCTCTGAAGTGCTGTACAAGGCTTTATATTATCACTCTATTTGAAGGCATTTTGTATTCCAGTCTTAGTTTCTGGGTAAATTCTGAATCTAATGAAGATGTCATCGTGCGTGTGTCATCGTGCTTGGGAAATGCATGTTATGCCTAGAGATACACAAGAACACTCTACAGACGCGGTTTAAATGTTAATGCTCCACAAAAATGTTCTATTCGGCCATAGGATAACACTACCCATTAAATCTGAAAAGTATCCACTTGTAATTTGAGCAGTTTCCACAAGTCCTGCGTGATATATACAGTCAACCTCCGAAATTCGCGGGTGTTGCGTTCCTCGAGCACCCTGCGAGTTGTGAAAAACCGTGAATTTTGAATATGGTAAAAAAAATGCCTATTTTTATATTTAAAACACTAAATATGGCCACAAAATACTTTAATTTAATTTGAAACTCAGCTTAATACATTACCTTTAAAAAAAAAAGAATGTAAAGGTAAACCCGTATACTGTACAGTACTGTACTGCTATGTATCCCGCAGTGCTAGAATGTAAAATACCGATGTTACCCCTATAGGTACTGTAATTCATGCAAGCGTGTTTTCTTTGGTATGCGCTGTCGTTGTCTTTGGTATAAGTAGGGTAAATACAGTAATAATTTAATTCAATAATATATATACTCTTAATTAATTTAATTATTTGGTTTGAAGGAAAAATACGCGAATGACTGAAGCCACCAACTCTGAACCGCGATTTCGCGGGGGTCGACTACATACATTAAAGGAGAACTATGAGATGAGTGATTTCCACTCACCTCATAGTTCTAGCGACCTGTGACAATGAGACTGTCACAGGTCGGCTCAGTAGCTCGGGAGGTGAGCAAACACATACCGGATTCGCTCACCTCTCGATCCTGTCACGGCTCTTTGTCGTGACAGGGGGAGGGCTGGATTCCCCTCTCCCCGCTCCGATCTGCCAGCGCTGACTGGCGGAACGGACAGGGGAGGGGGCGGGTACAGCTGGCTCTGCCTCTAGATAGGCAGAGCCAGCTGTCACTCACGCAGCTGGGCGGATCCTGTCATCTACGTCGGGATCCGCTGCGGCGTCTCAGTAAACCGCGAGCGTATATATGAGCTTAGGGTAACGGGAGGGCGCTAGTTTGTGTCCTCCCGTTACCCTAAGGAGAACTATGGGGAAAAATACTGACCCCATAGTTCTCCTTTAATTACCATTTTGTTGTTTAATCTTGAACAGAATTGTTCAATAAGGCAGTTATTTGGCCCCCTGGTCTGCATTTTCTGCTATCCTTCCTTTTTAATGACAAATTCTTAGCCACTTAGCCAAATACATGTGTTTCATGTGTTTTCACAAGTGGGGCTAAATTCTGGGGGCAGATTGCACTAGAGACTTGCAATTGAAAGCAGATCAAGTATTTCAGATTGGAAGGCTGACTGGTTTATTGCTCCGGCATGCCAAGCTGTTCTAGAAACAAGAGGTGCACCAAAATGGAATATTCGAAACCGAAATAAAGAAAATTGTCAGGCCGAAAATGTTTTTTATTTTAATGTTTTCAAATTATTTTAATATTTAATTTTTATAAACTTTTTGATTGTTTTATATTTATTATAATTCATTTTTTATTAAATATTTACATTTTGATCTTTACTTTTAGGGGCTTTGGGGAAATATTAGGGGTCTAAACAGACCCCTGATATTTCCCTTTTGAAATAGAAAAAGAGAGAGGACATAAGGTCCTCTATCTCTTTTTCTGTATGCCCTGTTACAAATGAACAGGAATCCTCTGAGTGTTCTGTTCATTCATAACATGAGAATATAGTATGTTTACTATAACTACAACTATGAATGAACAGGAGGTGATGTAGATCACTCCCATTCATTCATAATTGAGGATATAGTACACATACCATGTCCTCAATTATGTACAAACCCTCAGCGATCACTGAGTGTTTGTACCGCTTTCCTTGCTGACACGCTGTCACAGGAGGCTGATCGAGCGGCGTATGAAGTAGAGCTCAGCCTCCTGTGACAACGCGGGCTGTCTCCGCCCACACCGCTCTGCCAGACTGTGATAGGAGGCAGAGCGGTGTGGGAGGAGAGACGCCGGCCGCTCACAGCGCTCTCCTCCCGTAGCGCTCGACCGGCTGTCACACATTCTCTCCTCCCCGCTGAGACACAGAGAAGAGCCCAGCGGGGAGGAAAGAAAGCAGGGATGCGCCGATATATCGGCAGGAAAATGGCACTTTCGGCATTGAGCCAAAAGTGTAATTTTGTCCAATATGTTTCGGCAACCGATATATCGGTGCATCCCTATCAGAAACTCATATTAACCTGAAGTTTGATTGGTTTGAATGAGTGATGTGATTTGCAGGCCATTATTGTTTGCATCGAGTTTTTGTAAATTAACCTTGGCATTCTTTGCTTTTGAAGGGAGTACAAAAATCCTTTTTTATAATACATGTTCGAAATACTGTACATATGATGCTGTTCGGCTTTCTAGGGGATTTACATAAGCAACCAGGTTAAGGCTTCCTCATTTTATATTTTAGTGAACACACATACTAATTTTTTTTCCTTTTGTATAAGTTTGTGATGCACCTTAGCAGTTTTAGTACTATTACAACATGCCAGTAATAACATGCATGTTTGTTTTCAGTGAAATGGAGGATGATCTGCTTGAAGAAGACTACTTGCCTGGAAAAAAGGTATTTTAATGAAGATGTCTCCAGAATTTTGTATAGTGTAGAAACATCTTAACACAAAATAATGGAGTTCTTTTGTTTTATCAGGCTTCACCAGACCTTTCTGATGAAGAGCTCAATGATGACCTCCTCCAGAGTGACGAGGAGGAACAGAACCCAGCTGATTATAGGTATGTTTCACTATATTTTTTTTTTTTTGTATGCTAGTAGTCCTGTGCAGGCAAGATTACTGTAGTCCTTTTTGTTAATCTACACATTACATGGCTACTGTGTAAGACACTCACTGCAGCACTACATGTACAGACCATGAAGTAGCTGGTGTTCTGTGGGTGGAGCATATTTTCCCAAATCCCTCCCCCAGGACATTGCCTGTACTACCACTTCACAGTCTGGCAGGAACAAATTCTTGAGCAGAAACTAAAGTTAGTAAAAGATAGCAAATGCATACTGGTTAACCTTTTTAGACAAAACTGTAGGCCATCTGCATTGTCTTGACGGCCACAGTTTTTACACTTCTAGTCTATAGCGGCCATCTCAGTGCTATTCATTTATTATTTATTAAATATTTTTTTTTAATAAAGTCAGCCATTAAAAAGTATCGCTTAAACTACAAACTTTCTGAATGTTTGTTTTTATTAACAAGAAGCAAAAGTTGTATGGCAAAATGCAGAGATTGTTATTAGCGTAACCATGTTGGAGACAATACAAATATACGCTGATGAGCAAGTACAGGAACTGGATAAATACAAAATGCAACTATAAAATTATTAGAAGAGGTAACGTTGGGCATTTTTTGCATTTGCTGACCTGAACCTTTTTGGCACAGAAGACAAAGACTTCAGTAGTTAAGTCTTCTGCTCCCTCCCTTAAGAAAAGCTCCTTTCCCCCATATCAGGTCTCGGGTTCCATGCCCAAGCAGGGCACACAATCCTGGTCCTCCAAGCTCGCTAAGTCCAGGATCAAGCCCTCTTTGCAATGAGTACCATTCTCAGTGCCTGTGTATAGAGTGTTGTAACTGAAGACTACTACAAACTGAAGTTTCGCTTCTTCCTACTTTTCGTTTCCTGTTACCTAGTCTACATGATACCCCTTTAAAAGCGTACACATCTTTTTTTCTGCCTTGGGTTTCCTTCTCTTCCAGGCGCGGTCATAGGCCCCTGTTCCAGGGACAGAAATGTTAGAGATTCTATTCCAACCTCTGCACTGACCCCAAGGACATGTGCGCCCTCTCCTAGCCCATAAGATCCTCAACAGGTCCTGTGGGTCTAGAAGTTTTGTATGGAATTGACCTGCTCTGTCATTGTTTCTCTTTACTTGGGTGGTGTACTGGTCGGTCTTGGTGGACATTAAGTATGCATATTTGCACATCATTTTTCTTTCACCCTGTCGCAACCTGCGTTTTGCTTTGGCCACCCAGCAATTCCAATTTGATGCCCTTTGGTCTCTCTGTGGCACCTGTCGCGGACTGGCTTCAGTCCCAGGGGATCCCCATAATAGGGTTATTGGATGACCTCCTTCTCGGGGAGGTTCTATTGCCACAACATCCAGCAGGCAATGCAGACTTTTGCTTTTATGTGAAGGTTGTTGGGTTGATGGAGGCCTCCTTTTGAGACAATTTAATTCCAGGTCATTGCAGCTGAACAGTTTAGTAGCATAGGACAAAACCGGTTTGGTCCCTGAAACTCCCCATTCAATTGTCCAGCAAAACGAAGCATTCCCTGACCTGGTCAATATCCAACTTAGTGCTCACGTTCGGAAACTCTTTCCTTCTGATGTCTTGGAAGTGCTTAAAAAGGATGGCAGCCAGCCAGCCTGGCTGGGGCGGTGTCCTGGAGTTCCTCTCGGTTAAGGGAACCTGGTAGACTGAAGAATCTCTGATCCCAATAAACTCCTTGGAGCTCAGGGCGATGGTCATGGCTTACATCAACCATCAAGGAGGTACCAGGAGCCGTACAGCTCAAAGGGAAGCCGACCTGGTTCTGGCATCGTGCTGAACTTCACATTCTGGCCCTGTCCACTGTACACATTCCAGGTGTAGAA